>NC_086446.1:299935457-300180922 GCF_028390025.1 Pseudophryne corroboree | reverse complement strand
AGGACCAGGGGAGAGGCGCCTCCGCCGACCCACCCGGCCGGCGGAGGCGCCTGGCCCTCGTGCCGAACCGATTGTCCCCGGCCAAGTCCCCGGGACGGGACACTGCTCGCGCCGCCGGCCCCCGACTATTAAGCCCGGGAGCGGGGGCTCCGGCCGGGTATTAAGCCCAGGGAGGGACCAGCCACCGGGGCCGGGAGGACCAGGGGAGAGGCGCCTCCGCCGACCCACCCGGCCGGCGGAGGCGCTGGCCCTCGTGCCGAACCGATTGTCCCCGGCCAAGTCCCCGGGACGGGACACTGCTCGCGCCGCCGGCCCCCGACTATTAAGCCCGGGGAGCGGGGGCTCCGGCCGGGTATTAAGCCCAGGGAGGGACCAGCCACCGGGGCCGGGAGGACCAGGGGAGAGGCGCCTCCGCCGACCCACCCGGCCGGCGGAGGCGCTGGCCCTCGTGCCGAACCGATTGTCCCCGGCCAAGTCCCCGGGACGGGACACTGCTCGCGCCGCCGGGCCCCCCGACTATTGAGCCCGGGGAGCGGGGGCTCCGGCCGGGTATTAAGCCCAGGGAGGGACCAGCCACTGGCGCCGGGAGGACCAGGGGAGAGGCGCCTCCGCCGACCCACCCGGCCGGCGGAGGCGCTGGCCCTCGTGCCGAACCGATTGTCCCCGGCCAAGTCCCCGGGACGGGGACACTGCTCGCGCCGCCGGCCCCCGACTATTGAGCCCGGGGAGCGGGGGCTCCGGCCGGGTATTAAGCCCAGGGAGGGACCAGCCACCGGCGCCAGGAGGACCAGGGGAGAGGCGCCTCCGCCGACCCACCCGGCCGGCGGAAGGCGCTGGCCCTCGTGCCGAACCGATTGTCCCCGGCCAAGTCCCCGGGACGGGACACTGCTCGCGCCGCCGGCCCCCGACTATTAAGCCCGGGGGAGCGGGGGCTCCGGCCGGGTATTAAGCCCAGGGAGGGACCAGCCACCGGGGCCGGGAGGACCAGGGGAGAGGCGCCTCCGCCGACCCACCCGGCCGGCGGAGGCGCTGGCCCTCGTGCCGAACCGATTGTCCCCGGCCAAGTCCCCGGGACGGGACACTGCTCGCGCCGCCGGCCCCCGACTATTAAGCCCGGGGAGCGGGGCTCCGGCCGGGTATTAAGCCCAGGGAGGGACCAGCCACCGGGGCCGGGAGGACCAGGGGAGAGGCGCCTCCGCCGACCCACCCGGCCGGTGGAGGCGCTGGCCCTCGTGCCGAACCGATTGTCCCCGGCCAAGTCCCCGGGACGGGACACTGCTCGCGCCGCCGGCCCCCGACTATTAAGCCCGGGGAGCGGGGGCTCCGGCCGGGTATTAAGCCCAGGGAGGGGACCAGCCACCGGGGCCGGGAGGACCAGGGGAGAGGCGCCTCCGCCGACCCACCCGGCCGGTGGAGGCGCTGGCCCTCGTGCCGAACCGATTGTCCCCGGCCAAGTCCCCGGGACGGGACACTGCTCGCGCCGCCGGCCCCCGACTATTGAACCCGGGGAGCGGGGGCTCCGGCCGGGTATTAAGCCCAGGGAGGGACCAGCCACCGGGGGCCGGGAGGACCAGGGGAGAGGCGCCTCCGCCGACCCACCCGGCCGGCGGAGGCGCTGGCCCTCGTGCCGAACCGATTGTCCCCGGCCAAGTCCCCGGGACGGGACACTGCTCGCGCCGCCGGCCCCCGACTATTAAGCCCGGGGAGCGGGGGCTCCGGCCGGGTATTAAGCCCCGGGAGGGACCAGCCACCGGGGCCGGGAGGACCAGGGGAGAGGCGCCTCCGCCGACCCACCCGGCCGGCGGAGGCGCTGGCCCTCGTGCCGAACCGATTGTCCCCGGCCAAGTCCCCGGGACAGGACACTGCTCGCGCCGCCGGCCCCCGACTATTGAACCCGGGGAGCGGGGGCTCCGGCCGGGTATTAAGCCCAGGGAGGGACCAGCCACCGGGGGCCGGAAGGACCAGGGGAAAGGCGCCTCCGCCGACCCACCCGGCCGGCGGAGGCGCTGGCCCTCGTGCCGAACCGATTGTCCCCGGCCAAGTCCCCGGGACGGGACACTGCTCGCGCCGCCGGCCCCCGACTATTGAACCCGGGGAGCGGGGGCTCCGGCCGGGTATTAAGCCCAGGGAGGGACCAGCCACCGGGGGCCGGGAGGACCAGGGGAGAGGCGCCTCCGCTGACCCACCCGGCCGGCGGAGGCGCTGGCCCTCGTGCCGAACCGATTGTCCCCGGCCAAGTCCCTGGACGGGACACTGCTCGCGCCGCCGCCCCCGACTATTAAGCCCGGGAAGCGGGAACTCCGGCCGGGTATTAAGCCCAGGGAGGGACCAGCCACCGGGGGCCGGGAGGACCAGGGGAGAGGCGGGCGCCTCCGCCGACCCACCCGGCCGGCGGAGGCGCTGGCCCTCGTGCCGAACCGATTGTCCCCGGCCAAGTCCCCGGGACGGGACACTGCTCGCGCCGCCGGCCCCCGACTATTAAGCCCGGGAAGCGGGAACTCCGGCCGGGTATTAAGCCCAGGGAGGGACCAGCCACCGGGGCCGGGAGGACCAGGGGAGAGGCGCCTCCGCCGACCCACCCGGCCGGCGGAGGCGCTGGCCCTCGTGCCGAACCGATTGTCCCCGGCCAAGTCCCCGGGACGGGACACTGCTCGCGCAGCCGGCCCCCGACTATTGAACCCGGGGAGCGAGGGCTCCGGCCGGTATTAAGCCCAGGGAGGGACCAGCCACCGGGGGCCGGGAGGACCAGGGGAGAGGCGCCTCCGCCGACCCACCCGGCCGGCGGAGGCGCTGGCCCTCGTGCCGAACCGATTGTCCCCGGCCAAGTCCCCGGGACGGGACACTGCTCGCGCCGCCGGCCCCCGACTATTAAGCCCGGGGAGCGGGGGCTCCGGCCGGGTATTAAGCCCAGGGAGGGACCAGCCACCGGGGCTGGGAGGACCAGGGGAGAGGCGCCTCCGCCGACCCACCCGGCCGGCGGAGGCGCTGGCCCTCGTGCCGAACCGATTGTCTCCGGCCAAGTCCCCGGGACGGGACACTGCTCGCGCCGCCGGCCCCCGACTATTAAGCCCGGGGAGCGGGGGTCTCCGGCCGGGTATTAAGCCCAGGGAGGGACCAGCCACCGGGCCGGGAGGACCAGGGGAGAGGCGCCTCCGCCGACCCACCCGGCCGGCGGAGGCGCTGGCCCTCGTGCCGAACCGATTGTCCCCGGCCAAGTCCCCGGGACGGGACACTGCTCGCGCCGCCGGCCCCCGACTATTGAACCCGGGGAGCGAGGGCTCCGGCCGGGTATTAAGCCCAGGGAGGGACCAGCCACCGGGGGGCCGGGAGGACCAGGGGAGAGGCGCCTCCGCCGACCCACCCGACCGGCGGAGGCGCTGGCCCTCGTGCCGAACCGATTGTCCCCGGCCAAGTCCCCGGGAACGGGACACTGCTCGCGCCGCCGGCCCCCGACTATTAAGCCGGGGAGCGGGGGCTCCGGCCGGGTATTAAGCCCAGGGATGGACCAGCCACCGGGGGCCGGGAGGACCAGGGGAGAGGCGCCTCCGCCGACCCACCCGGCCGGCGGAGGCGCTGGCCCTCGTGCCGAACCGATTGTCCCCGGCCAAGTCCCCGGGACGGGACACTGCTCGCGCCGCCGGGCCCCCGACTATTAAGCCCGGGGAGCGGGGGCTCCGGCCGGGTATTAAGCCCAGGGAGGGACCAGCCACCGGGGCCGGGAGGACCAGGGGAGAGGCGCCTCCGCCGACCCACCCGGCCGGCGGAGGCGCTGGCCCTCGTGCCGAACCGATTGTCTCCGGCCAAGTCCCGGGACGGGACACTGCTCGCGCCGCCGGCCCCCGACTATTAAGCCGGGGAGCGGGGGCTCCGGCCGGGTATTAAGCCCAGGGAGGGACCAGCCACCGGGCCTGGAGGACCAGGGGAGAGGCGCCTCCGCCGACCCACCCGGCCGGCGGAGGCGCTGTCCCTCGTGCGAACCGATTGTCCCCGGCCAAGTCCCCGGGACGGGACACTGCTCGCGCCGCCGGCCCCCGACTATTAAGCCCGTGGAGCGGGGGCTCCGGCCGGGTATTAAGCCCAGGGAGGGACCAGCCACCGGGGCCGGGAGGACCAGGGGAGAGGCGCCTCCGCCGACCCACCCTGCCGGCGGAGGCGCTGGCCCTCGGGCCGAACCGATTGTCCCCGGCCAAGTCCCCGGGACGGGACACTGCTCGCGCCGCCGGCCCCCGACTATTAAGCCCGGGGAGCGGGGGCTCCGGCCGGGTATTAAGCCCAGGGAGGGACCAGCCACCGGGGCCGGGAGGACCAGGGGAGAGGCGCCTCCGCCGACCCACCCGGCCGGCGGAGGCGCTGGCCCTCGTGCCGAACCGATTGTCCCCGGCCAAGTCCCCGGGACGGGACACTGCTCGCGCCGCCGGCCCCCGACTATTAAGCCCGGGGAGCGGGGGCTCCGGCCGGGTATTAAGCCCAGGGAGGGACCAGCCACCGGGGCCGGGAGGACCAGGGGAGAGGCGCCTCCGCCGACCCACCCGGCCGGCGGAGGCGCTGGCCCTCGTGCCGAACCGATTGTCCCCGGCCAAGTCCCCGGGACGGGACACTGCTCGCGCCGCTGGCCCCCGACTATTGAGCCCGGGGAGCGGGGGCTCCGGCCGGGTATTAAGCCCAGGGAGGGACCAGCCACCGGGGCCGGGAGGACCAGGGAGAGGAGCCTCCGCCGAACCACCCGGCCGGCGGAGGCGCTGGCCCTCGTGCCGAACCGATTGTCCCCGGCCAAGTCCCCGGGACGGGACACTGCTCGCGCCGCCGGCCCCCGACTATTGAGCCCGGGGAGCGGGGGCTCCGGCCGGGGTATTAAGCCCAGGGAGGGACCAGCCACCGGCGCCGGGAGGACCAGGGGAGAGGCGCCTCCGCCGACCCACCCGGCCGGCGGAGGCGCTGGCCCTCGTGCCGAACCGATTGTCCCCGGCCAAGTCCCCGGGACGGGACACTGCTCGCGCCGCCGGCCCCCGACTATTAAGCCCGGGTAGCGGGGGGCTCCGGCCGGGTATTAAGCCCAGGGAGGGACCAGCCACCGGGGCCGGGAGGACCAGGGGAGAGGCGCCTCCGCCGACCCACCCGGCCGGCGGAGGCGCTGGCCCTCGTGCCGAACCGATTGTCCCCGGCCAAGTCCCCGGACGGGACACTGCTCGCGCCGCCGGCCCCCGACTATTGAACCCGGGGAGCGGGGGCTCCGGCCGGGTATTAAGCCCAGGGAGGGACCAGCCACCGGGGGCTGGGAGGACCAGGGGAGAGGCGCCTCCGCCGACCCACCCGGCCGGCGGAGGCGCTGGCCCTCGTGCCGAACCGATTGTCCCCGGCCAAGTCCCCGGGACGGGACACTGCTCGCGCCGCCGGCCCCCGACTATTAAGCCCGGGGAGCGGGGCTCCGGCCGGGTATTAAGCCCAGGAGGGACCAGCCACCGGGGCCGGGAGGACCAGGGGAGAGGCGCCTCCGCCGACCCACCCCGGCCGGCGGAGGCGCTGGCCCTCGTGCCGAACCGATTGTCCCCGGCCAAGTCCCCGGGACGGGACACTGCTCGCGCCGCCGGCCCCCGACTATTGAACCCGGGAGCGGGGCTCCGGCCGGGTATTAAGCCCAGGGAGGGACCAGCCACCGGGGCCAGAAGGACCAGGGGAGAGGCGCCTCCGCCGACCCACCCGGCCGGCGGAGGCGCTGGCCCTCGTGCCGAACCGATTGTCCCCGGCCAAGTCCCGGGACGGGACACTGCTCGCGCCGCCGGCCCCCGACTATTAAGCCCGGGGAGCGGGGGCTCCGGCCGGGTATTAAGCCCAGGGAGGGACCAGCCACCGGGGCCGGGAGGACCAGGGGAGAGGCGCCTCCGCCGACCCACCCGGCCGGCGGAGGCGCTGGCCCTCGTGCCGAACCGATTGTCCCCCGGCCAAGTCCCCGGGACGGGACACTGCTCGCGCCGCCGGCCCCCGACTATTAAGCCCGGGGAGCGGGGGCTCCGGCCGGGTATTAAGCCCAGGGAGGGACCAGCCACCGGGGCCGGGAGGACCAGGGGAGAGGCGCCTCCGCCGACCCACCCGGCCGGCGGAGGCGCTGGCCCTCGTGCCGAACCGATTGTCTCCGGCCAAGTCCCCGGGACGGGACACTGCTCGCGCCGCCGGCCCCCGACTATTAAGCCCGGGGAGCGGGGGCTCCGGCCGGGTATTAAGCCCAGGGAGGGACCAGCCACCGGGGCCGGGAGGACCAGGGGAGAGGCGCCTCCGCCGACCCACCCGGCCGGCGGAGGCGCTGGCCCTCGTGCCGAACCGATTGTCCCCGGCCAAGTCCCCGGGACGGGACACTGCTCGCGCCGCCGGCCCCCGACTATTGAGCCCGGGGAGCGGGGGCTCCGGCCGGGTATTAAGCCCAGGGAGGGACCAGCCACCGGGGCCGGGAGGACCAGGGGAGAGGCGCCTCCGCCGACCCACCCTGCCGGCGGAGGCGCTGGCCCTCGGGCCGAACCGATTGTCCCCGGCCAAGTCCCCGGGACGGGACACTGCTCGCGCCGCCGGCCCCCGACTATTAAGCCCGGGGAGCGGGGGCTCCGGCCGGGTATTAAGCCCAGGGAGGGACCAGCCACCGGGGCCGGGAGGACCAGGGGAGAGGCGCCTCCGCCGACCCAACCCGGCCGGCGGAGGCGCTGGCCCTCGTGCCGAACCGATTGTCCCCGGCCAAGTCCCCGGGACGGGACACTGCTCGCGCCGCCGGCCCCCGACTATTAAGCCCGGGGAGCGGGGGCTCCGGCCGGGTATTAAGCCCAGGGAGGGACCAGCCACCGGGGCCGGGAGGACCAGGGGAGAGGCGCCTTCCACCCGGCCGGCGGAGGCGCTGGCCCTCGTGCCGAACCGATTGTCCCCGGCCAAGTCCCCGGGACGGGACACTGCTCGCGCCGCCGGCCCCCGACTATTGAGCCCGGGGAGCGGGGGCTCCGGCCGGGTATTAAGCCCAGGGAGGGGACCAGCCACCGGGGCCGGGAGGACCAGGGGAGAGGCGCCTCCGCCGACCCACCCGGCCGGCGGAGGCGCTGGCCCTCGTGCCGAACCGATTGTCCCCGGCCAAGTCCCCGGGACGGGACACTGCTCGCGCCGCCGGCCCCCGACTATTGAGCCCGGGGAGCGGGGGCTCCGGCCCGGGTATTAAGCCCAGGAGGGACCAGCCACCGGGGCCGGGAGGACCAGGGGAGAGGCGCCTCCGCCTACCCCACCCGGCCGGCGGAGGCGCTGGCCCTCGTGCCGAACCGATTGTCCCCGGCCAAGTCCCCGGGACGGGACACTGCTCGCGCCGCCGGCCCCCGACTATTAAGCCCCGGGGAGCGGGGGCTCCGGCCGGGTATTAAGCCCAGGGAGGGACCAGCCACCGGGGGCCGGGAGGACCAGGGGAGAGGCGCCTCCGCCGACCCACCCGGCCGGTGGAGGCGCTGGCCCTCGTGCCGAACCGATTGTCCCCCGGCCAAGTCCCCGGGACGGGACACTGCTCGCGCCGCCGGCCCCCGACTATTGAACCCGGGGAGCGGGGGCTCCGGCCGGGTATTAAGCCCAGGGAGGGACCAGCCACCGGGGGGCCGGGAGGACCAGGGGAGAGGCGCCTCCGCCGACCCACCCGGCCGGCGGAGGCGCTGGCCCTCGTGCCGAACCGATTGTCCCCGGCCAAGTCCCCGGGACGGGACACTGCTCGCGCCGCCGGCCCCCGACTATTAAGCCCGGGGAGCGGGGGCTCCGGCCGGGTATTAAGCCCCGGGAGGGACCAGCCACCGGGGCCGGGAGGACCAGGGGAGAGGCGCCCTCCGCCGACCCACCCGGCCGGCGGAGGCGCTGGCCCTCGTGCCGAACCGATTGTCCCCGGCCAAGTCCCCGGGACAGGACACTGCTCGCGCCGCCGGCCCCCGACTATTGAACCCGGGGGAGCGGGGGCTCCGGCCGGGTATTAAGCCCAGGGAGGGACAGCCACCGGGGGCCGGAAGGGACCAGGGGAAAGGCGCCTCGCCGACCCACCCGGCCGGCGGAGGCGCTGGCCCTCGTGCCGAACCGATTGTCCCCGGCCAAGTCCCCGGGACGGGACACTGCTCGCGCCGCCGGCCCCCCGACTATTGAACCCGGGGAGCGGGGGCTCCGGCCGGGTATTAAGCCCAGGGAGGGACCAGCCACCGGGGGCCGGGAGGACCAGGGGAGAGGCGCCTCCGCTGACCCACCCGGCCGGCGGAGGCGCTGGCCCTCGTGCCGAACCGATTGTCCCCGGCCAAGTCCCCTGGGACGGGACACTGCTCGCGCCGCCGGCCCCCCGACTATTAAGCCCGGAAGCAGGAACTCCGGCCGGGTATTAAGCCCAGGGAGGGACCAGCCACCGGGGGCCGGGAGGACCAGGGGAGAGGCGCCTCCGCCGACCCACCCGGCCGGCGGAGGCGCTGGCCCTCGTGCCGAACCGATTGTCCCCGGCCAAGTCCCCGGGACGGGACACTGCTCGCGCCGCCGGCCCCCCGACTATTAAGCCCGGGAAGCGGGAACTCCGGCCGGGTATTAAGCCCAGGGAGGGACCAGCCACCGGGGCCGGGAGGACCAGGGGAGAGGCGCCTCCGCCGACCCACCCGGCCGGCGGAGGCGCTGGCCCTCGTGCCGAACCGATTGTCCCCGGCCAAGTCCCCGGGACGGGACACTGCTCGCGCCGCCGGCCCCCGACTATTGAAACCCGGGGAGCGAGGGCTCCGGCCGGGTATTAAGCCCAGGGAGGGACCAGCCACCGGGGGCCGGGAGGACCAGGGGAGAGGCGCCTCCGCCGACCCCACCCGGCCGGCGGAGGCGCTGGCCCTCGTGCCGAACCGATTGTCCCCGGCCAAGTCCCCGGGACGGGACACTGCTCGCGCCGCCGGCCCCCGACTATTAAGCCCCGGGGAGCGGGGGCTCCGGCCGGGTATTAAGCCCAGGGAGGGACCAGCCACCGGGGGCCGGGAGGACCAGGGGAGAGGCGCCTCCGCCGACCCACCCGGCCGGCGGAGGCGCTGGCCCTCGTGCCGAACCGATTGTCTCCCGGCCAAGTCCCCCGGGACGGGACACTGCTCGCGCCGCGGCCCCCGACTATTAAGCCCGGGAGCGGGGCTCCGGCCGGGTATTAAGCCCAGGGAGGGACCAGCCACCGGGGCCGGGAGGACCAGGGGAGAGGCGCCTCCGCCGACCCCACCCGGCCGGCGGAGGGCGCTGGCCCTCGTGCCGAACCGATTGTCCCCGGCCAAGTCCCCGGGACGGGACACTGCTCGCGCCGCCGGCCCCCGACTATTGAACCCGGGGAGCGAGGGCTCCGGCCGGGTATTAAGCCCAGGGAGGGACCAGCCACCGGGGGCCGGGAGGACCAGGGGAGAGGCGCCTCCGCCGACCCACCCGACCGGCGGAGGCGCTGGCCCTCGTGCCGAACCGATTGTCCCCGGCCAAGTCCCCGGGACGGGACACTGCTCGCGCCGCCGGCCCCCGACTATTAAGCCCGGGGAGCGGGGGCTCCGGCCGGGTATTAAGCCCAGGGATGGACCAGCCACCGGGGCCGGGAGGACCAGGGGAGAGGCGCCTCCGCCGACCCACCCGGCCGGCGGAGGCGCTGGCCCTCGTGCCGAACCGATTGTCCCCGGCCAAGTCCCCGGGACGGGACACTGCTCGCGCCGCCGGCCCCCGACTATTAAGCCCGGGGAGCGGGGGCTCCGGCCGGGTATTAAGCCCAGGGAGGGACCAGCCACCGGGGCCGGGAGGACCAGGGGAGAGGCGCCTCCGCCGACCCACCCGGCCGGCGGAGGCGCTGGCCCTCGTGCCGAACCGATTGTCTCCGGCCAAGTCCCCGGGACGGGACACTGCTCGCGCCGCCGGCCCCCGACTATTAAGCCCGGGGAGCGGGGGGCTCCGGCCGGGTATTAAGCCCAGGGAGGGACCAGCCACCGGGGCCTGGAGGACCAGGGGAGAGGCGCCTCCGCCGACCCACCCGGCCGGCGGAGGCGCTGTCCCTCGTGCCGAACCGATTGTCCCCGGCCAAGTCCCCGGGACGGGACACTGCTCGCGCCGCCGGCCCCCGACTATTAAGCCCGTGGAGCGGGGGCTCCGGCCGGGTATTAAGCCCAGGGAGGGACCAGCCACCGGGGCCGGGAGGACCAGGGGAGAGGCGCCTCCGCCGACCCACCCTGCCGGCGGAGGCGCTGGCCCTCGGGCCGAACCGATTGTCCCCGGCCAAGTCCCCGGGACGGGACACTGCTCGCGCCGCCGGCCCCCGACTATTAAGCCCGGGGAGCGGGGGCTCCGGCCGGGTATTAAGCCCAGGGAGGGACCAGCCACCGGGGCCGGGAGGACCAGGGGAGAGGCGCCTCCGCCGACCCACCCGGCCGGCGGAGGCGCTGGCCCTCGTGCCGAACCGATTGTCCCCGGCCAAGTCCCCGGGACGGGACACTGCTCGCGCCGCCGGCCCCCGACTATTAAGCCCGGGGAGCGGGGGCTCCGGCCGGGTATTAAGCCCAGGGAGGGACCAGCCACCGGGGCCGGGAGGACCAGGGGAGAGGCGCCTCCGCCGACCCACCCGGCCGGCGGAGGCGCTGGCCCTCGTGCCGAACCGATTGTCCCCGGCCAAGTCCCCGGGACGGGACACTGCTCGCGCCGCCGGCCCCCGACTATTGAGCCCGGGGAGCGGGGGCTCCGGCCGGGTATTAAGCCCAGGGAGGGACCAGCCACCGGGGCCGGGAGGACCAGGGGAGAGGAGCCTCCGCCGAACCACCCGGCCGGCGGAGGCGCTGGCCCTCGTGCCGAACCGATTGTCCCCCGGCCAAGTCCCCGGGACGGGACACTGCTCGCGCCGCCGGCCCCCGACTATTGAGCCCGGGGAGCGGGGGCTCCGGCCGGGTATTAAGCCCAGGGAGGGACCAGCCACCGGCGCCGGGAGGACCAGGGGAGAGGCGCCTCCGCCGACCCACCCGGCCGGCGGAGGCGCTGGCCCTCGTGCCGAACCGATTGTCCCCGGCCCAAGTCCCCGGGACGGGACACTGCTCGCGCCGCCGGCCCCCGACTATTAAGCCCGGGTAGCGGGGGCTCCGGCCGGGTATTAAGCCCAGGGAGGGACCAGCCACCGGGGCCGGGAGGACCAGGGGAGAGGCGCCTCCGCCGACCCACCCGGCCGGCGGAGGCGCTGGCCCTCGTGCCGAACCGATTGTCCCCGGCCAAGTCCCCGGGACGGGACACTGCTCGCGCCGCCGGCCCCCGACTATTGAACCCGGGGAGCGGGGGCTCCGGCCGGGTATTAAGCCCAGGGAGGGACCAGCCACCGGGGGCTGGGAGGACCAGGGGAGAGGCGCCTCCGCCGACCCACCCGGCCGGCGGAGGCGCTGGCCCTCGTGCCGAACCGATTGTCCCCGGCCAAGTCCCCGGGACGGGACACTGCTCGCGCCGCCGGCCCCCGACTATTAAGCCCGGGGAGCGGGGGCTCCGGCCGGGTATTAAGCCCAGGGAGGGACCAGCCACCGGGGCCGGGAGGACCAGGGGAGAGGCGCCTCCGCCGACCCACCCGGCCGGCGGAGGCGCTGGCCCTCGTGCCGAACCGATTGTCCCCGGCCAAGTCCCCGGGACGGGACACTGCTCGCGCCGCCGGCCCCCGACTATTGAACCCGGGGAGCGGGGGCTCCGGCCGGGTATTAAGCCCAGGGAGGGACCAGCCACCGGGGGCCAGAAGGACCAGGGGAGAGGCGCCTCCGCCGACCCACCCGGCCGGCGGAGGCGCTGGCCCTCGTGCCGAACCGATTGTCCCCGGCCAAGTCCCCGGGACGGGACACTGCTCGCGCCGCCGGCCCCCGACTATTAAGCCCGGGGAGCGGGGGCTCCGGCCGGGTATTAAGCCCAGGGAGGGACCAGCCACCGGGGCCGGGAGGACCAGGGGAGAGGCGCCTCCGCCGACCCACCCGGCCGGCGGAGGCGCTGGCCCTCGTGCCGAACCGATTGTCCCCGGCCAAGTCCCCGGGACGGGACACTGCTCGCGCCGCCGGCCCCCGACTATTAAGCCCGGGGAGCGGGGGCTCCGGCCGGGTATTAAGCCCAGGGAGGGACCAGCCACCGGGGCCGGGAGGACCAGGGGAGAGGCGCCTCCGCCGACCCACCCGGCCGGCGGAGGCGCTGGCCCTCGTGCCGAACCGATTGTCTCCGGCCAAGTCCCCGGGACGGGACACTGCTCGCGCCGCCGGCCCCCGACTATTAAGCCCGGGGAGCGGGGGCTCCGGCCGGGTATTAAGCCCAGGGAGGGACCAGCCACCGGGGCCGGGAGGACCAGGGGAGAGGCGCCTCCGCCGACCCACCCGGCCGGCGGAGGCGCTGGCCCTCGTGCCGAACCGATTGTCCCCGGCCAAGTCCCCGGGACGGGACACTGCTCGCGCCGCCGGCCCCCGACTATTGAGCCCGGGGAGCGGGGGCTCCGGCCGGGTATTAAGCCCAGGGAGGGACCAGCCACCGGGGCCGGGAGGACCAGGGGAGAGGCGCCTCCGCCGACCCACCCTGCCGGCGGAGGCGCTGGCCCTCGGGCCGAACCGATTGTCCCCGGCCAAGTCCCCGGGACGGGACACTGCTCGCGCCGCCGGCCCCCGACTATTAAGCCCGGGGAGCGGGGGCTCCGGCCGGGTATTAAGCCCAGGGAGGGACCAGCCACCGGGGCCGGGAGGACCAGGGGAGAGGCGCCTCCGCCGACCCACCCGGCCGGCGGAGGCGCTGGCCCTCGTGCCGAACCGATTGTCCCCGGCCAAGTCCCCGGGACGGGACACTGCTCGCGCCGCCGGCCCCCGACTATTAAGCCCGGGGAGCGGGGGCTCCGGCCGGGTATTAAGCCCAGGGAGGGACCAGCCACCGGGGCCGGGAGGACCAGGGGAGAGGCGCCTCCGCCGACCCACCCGGCCGGCGGAGGCGCTGGCCCTCGTGCCGAACCGATTGTCCCCGGCCAAGTCCCCGGGACGGGACACTGCTCGCCGCCGCCGGCCCCCGACTATTGAGCCCGGGGAGCGGGGGCTCCGGCCGGGTATTAAGCCCAGGGAGGGACCAGCCACCGGGGCCGGGAGGACCAGGGGAGAGGCGCCTCCGCCGACCCACCCGGCCGGCGGAGGCGCTGGCCCTCGTGCCGAACCGATTGTCCCCGGCCAAGTCCCCGGGACGGGACACTGCTCGCGCCGCCGGCCCCCGACTATTGAGCCCGGGGAGCGGGGGCTCCGGCCGGGTATTAAGCCCAGGGAGGGACCAGCCACCGGCGCCGGGAGGACCAGGGGAGAGGCGCCTCCGCCGACCCACCCGGCCTGCGGAGGCGCTGGCCCTCGTGCCGAACCGATTGTCCCCGGCCAAGTCCCCGGGACGGGACACTGCTCGCGCCGCCGGCCCCCGACTATTGAACCCGGGGAGCGGGGGCTCCGGCCGGGTATTAAGCCCAGGGAGGGACCAGCCACCGGGGGCCAGAAGGACCAGGGGAGAGGCGCCTCCGCCGACCCACCCGGCCGGCGGAGGCGCTGGCCCTCGTGCCGAACCGATTGTCCCCGGCCAAGTCCCCGGGACGGGACACTGCTCGCGCCGCCGGCCCCCGACTATTGAACCCGGAGAGCGGGGGCTCTGGCCGGGTATTAAGCCGGCGGAGGCGCTGGCCCTCGTGCCGAACCGATTGTCCCCGGCCAAGTCCCCGGGACGGGACACTGCTCGCGCCGCCGGCCCCCGACTATTAAGCCCGGGGAGCGGGGGCTCCGGCCGGGTTTTAAGCCCAGGGAGGGACCAGCCACCGGGGCCGGGAGGACCAGGGGAGAGGCGCCTCCGCCGACCCACCCGGCCGGCGAAGGCGCTGGCCCTCGTGCCGAACCGATTGTCCCCGGCCAAGTCCCCGGGACGGGACACTGCTCGCGCCGCCGGCCCCCGACTATTGAGCCCGGGGAGCGGGGGCTCCGGCCGGGTATTAAGCCCAGGGAGGGACCAGCCACCGGGGCCGGGAGGACCAGGGGAGAGGCGCCTCCGCCGACCCACCCGGCCGGCGGAGGCGCTGGCCCTCGTGCCGAACCGATTGTCCCCGGCCAAGTCCCCGGGACGGGACACTGCTCGCGCCGCCGGCCCCCGACTATTGAACCCGGGGAGCGGGGGCTCCGGCCGGGTATTAAGCCCAGGGAGGGACCAGCCACCGGGGGCCAGAAGGACCAAGGGAGAGGCGCCTCCGCCGACCCACCCGGCCGGCGGAGGCGCTGGCCCTCGTGCCGAACCGATTGTCCCCGGCCAAGTCCCCGGGACGGGACACTGCTCGCGCCGCCGGCCCCCGACTATTGAACCCGGAGAGCGGGGGCTCCGGCCGGGTATTAAGCCGGCGGAGGCGCTGGCCCTCGTGCCGAACCGATTGTCCCCGGCCAAGTCCCCGGGACGGGACACTGCTCGCGCCGCCGGCCCCCGACTATTAAGCCCGGGGAGCGGGGGCTCCGGCCGGGTATTAAGCCCAGGGAGGGACCAGCCACCGGGGCCGGGAGGACCAGGGGAGAGGCGCCTCCGCCGACCCACCCGGCCGGCGGAGGCGCTGGCCCTCGTGCCGAACCGATTGTCCCCGGCCAAGTCCCCGGGACGGGACACTGCTCGCGCCGCCGGCCCCCGACTATTAAGCCAGGGGAGCGGGGGCTCCGGCCGGGTATTAAGCCCAGGGAGGGACCAGCCACCGGGGCCGGGAGGACCAGGGGAGAGGCGCCTCCGCCGACCCACCCTGCCGGCGGAGGCGCTGGCCCTCGGGCCGAACCGATTGTCCCCGGCCAAGTCCCCGGGACGGGACACTGCTCGCGCCGCCGGCCCCCGACTATTAAGCCCGGGGAGCGGGGGCTCCGGCCGGGTATTAAGCCAAGGGAGGGACCAGCCACCGGGGCCGGGAGGACCAGGGGAGAGGCGCCTCCGCCGACCCACCCGGCCGGCGGAGGCGCTGGCCCTCGTGCCGAACCGATTGTCCCCGGCCAAGTCCCCGGGACGGGACACTGCTCGCGCCGCCGGCCCCCGACTATTAAGCCCGGGGAGCGGGGGCTCCGGCCGGGTATTAAGCCCAGGGAGGGACCAGCCACCGGGGCCGGGAGGACCAGGGGAGAGGCGCCTCCGCCGACCCACCCTGCCGGCGGAGGCGCTGGCCCTCGTGCCGAACCGATTGTCCCCGGCCAAGTCCCCGGGACGGGACACTGCTCGCGCCGCCGGCCCCCGACTATTGAGCCCGGGGAGCGGGGGCTCCGGCCGGGTATTAAGCCCAGGGAGGGACCAGCCACCGGGGCCGGGAGGACCAGGGGAGAGGCGCCTCCGCCGACCCACCCGGCCGGCGGAGGCGCTGGCCCTCGTGCCGAACCGATTGTCCCCGGCCAAGTCCCCGGGACGGGACACTGCTCGCGCCGCCGGCCCCCGACTATTGAGCCCGGGGAGCGGGGGCTCCGGCCGGGTATTAAGCCCAGGGAGGGACCAGCCACCGGCGCCGGGAGGACCAGGGGAGAGGCGCCTCCGCCGACCCACCCGGCCGGCGGAGGCGCTGGCCCTCGTGCCGAACCGATTGTCCCCGGCCAAGTCCCCGGGACGGGACACTGCTCGCGCCGCCGGCCCCCGACTATTGAACCCGGGGAGCGGGGGCTCCGGCCGGGTATTAAGCCCAGGGAGGGACCAGCCACCGGGGGCCAGAAGGACCAGGGGAGAGGCGCCTCCGCCGACCCACCCGGCCGGCGGAGGCGCTGGCCCTCGTGCCGAACCGATTGTCCCCGGCCAAGTCCCCGGGACGGGACACTGCTCGCGCCGCCGGCCCCCGACTATTGAACCCGGAGAGCGGGGGCTCCGGCCGGGTATTAAGCCGGCGGAGGCGCTGGCCCTCGTGCCGAACAGATTGTCCCCGGCCAAGTCCCCGGGACGGGACACTGCTCGCGCCGCCGGCCCCCGACTATTAAGCCCGGTGAGCGGGGGCTCCGGCCGGGTATTAAGCCCAGGGAGGGACCAGCCACCGGGGCCGGGAGGACCAGGGGAGAGGCGCCTCCGCCGACCCACCCGGCCGGCGGAGGCGCTGGCCCTCGTGCCGAACCGATTGTCCCCGGCCAAGTCCCCGGGACGGGACACTGCTCGCGCCGCCGGCCCCCGACTATTAAGCCCGGGGAGCGGGGGCTCCGGCCGGGTATTAAGCCCAGGGAGGGACCAGCCACCGGGGCCGGGAGGACCAGGGGAGAGGCGCCTCCGCCGACCCACCCGGCCGGCGGAGGCGCTGGCCCTCGTGCCGAACCGATTGTCCCCGGCCAAGTCCCCGGGACGGGACACTGCTCGCGCCGCCGGCCCCCGACTATTGAGCCCGGGGAGCGGGGGCTCCGGCCGGGTATTAAGCCCAGGGAGGGACCAGCCACCGGCGCCGGGAGGACCAGGGGAGAGGCGCCTCCGCCGACCCACCCGGCCGGCGGAGGCGCTGGCCCTCGTGCCGAACCGATTGTCCCCGGCCAAGTCCCCGGGACGGGACACTGCTCGCGCCGCCGGCCCCCGACTATTGAACCCGGGGAGCGGGGGCTCCGGCCGGGTATTAAGCCCAGGGAGGGACCAGCCACCGGGAGCCAGAAGGACCAGGGGAGAGGCGCCTCCGCCGACCCACCCGGCCGGCGGAGGCGCTGGCCCTCGTGCCGAACCGATTGTCCCCGGCCAAGTCCCCGGGACGGGACACTGCTCGCGCCGCCGGCCCCCGACTATTGAACCCGGAGAGCGGGGGCTCCGGCCGGGTATTAAGCCGGCGGAGGCGCTGGCCCTCGTGCCGAACCGATTGTCCCCGGCCAAGTCCCCGGGACGGGACACTGCTCGCGCCGCCGGCCCCCGACTATTAAGCCCGGGGAGCGGGGGCTCCGGCCGGGTTTTAAGCCCAGGGAGGGACCAGCCACCGGGGCCGGGAGGACCAGGGGAGAGGCGCCTCCGCAGACCCACCCGGCCGGCGGAGGCGCTGGCCCTCGTGCCGAACCGATTGTCCCCGGCCAAGTCCCCGGGACGGGACACTGCTCGCGCCGCCGGCCCCCGACTATTAAGCCCGGGGAGCGGGGGCTCCGGCCGGGTATTAAGCCCAGGGAGGACCAGCCACCGGGGCCGGGAGGACCAGGGGAGAGGCGCCTCCGCCGACCCACCCGGCCGGCGGAGGCGCTGGCCCTCGTGCCGAACCGATTGTCCCCGGCCAAGTCCCGGGACGGGACACTGCTCGCGCCGCCGGCCCCCGACTATTGAGCCCAGGGAGCGGGGGCTCCGGCCGGGTATTAAGCCCAGGGAGGGACCAGCCACCGGGGCCGGGAGGACCAGGGGAGAGGCGCCTCCGCCGACCCACCCGGCCGGCGGAGGCGCTGGCCCTCGTGCCGAACCGATTGTCCCCGGCCAAGTCCCCGGGACGGGACACTGCTCGCGCCGCCGGCCCCCGACTATTAAGCCCGGGGGGGAGCGGGGGCTCCGGCCGGGTATTAAGCCCAGGGAGGGACCAGCCACCGGGGCCGGGAGGACCAGGGGAGAGGCGCCTCCGCCGACCCACCCGGCCGGCGGAGGCGCTGGCCCTCGTGCCGAACCGATTGTCCCCGGCCAAGTCCCCGGGACGGGACACTGCTCGCGCCGTCGGCCCCCGACTATTGAGCCCAGGGAGCGGGGGCTCCGGCCGGGTATTAAGCCCAGGGAGGGACCAGCCACCGGGGCCGGGAGGACCAGGGGAGAGGCGCCTCCGCCAACCACCCGGCCGGCGTGGCGCTGGCCCTCGTGCCGAACCGATTGTCCCGGCCAAGTCCCCGGGACGGGACACTGCTCGTGCCGCCGGCCCCCGACTATTGAGCCCGGGGAGCGGGGCTCCGGCCGGGTATTAAGCCCAGGGAGGGACCAGCCACCGGGGCTGGGAGGACCAGGGGAGAGGCGCCTCCGCCGACCCACCCGGCCGGCGGAGGCGCTGGCCCTCGTGCCGAACCGATTGTCCCCGGCCAAGTCCCCGGGACGGGACACTGCTCGCGCCGCCGGCCCCGACTATTGAACACGGGGAGCGGGGGCTCCGGCCGGGTATTAAGCCCAGGGAGGGACCAGCCACCGGGGGCCAGAAGGACCAGGGGAGAGGCGCCTCCGCCGACCCACCCGGCCGGCGGAGGCGCTGGCCCTCGTGCCGAACCGATTGTCCCCGGCCAAGTCCCCGGGACGGGACACTGCTCGCGCCGCCGGCCCCCGACTATTGAACCCGGAGAGCGGGGGCTCCGGCCGGGTATTAAGCCGGCGGAGGCGCTGGCCCTCGTGCCGAACCGATTGTCCCCGGCCAAGTCCCCGGGACGGGACACTGCTCGCGCCGCCGGCCCCCGACTATTAAGCCCGGGGAGCGGGGGCTCCGGCCGGGTATTAAGCCCAGGGAGGGACCAGCCACCGGGGCCGGGAGGACCAGGGGAGAGGGCGCCTCCGCCGACCCACCCGGCCGCGGAGGCGCTGGCCCTCGTGCCGAACCGATTGTCCCCGGCCAAGTCCCCGGGACGGGACACTGCTCGCGCCGCCGGCCCCCGACTATTGAACCCGGAGAGCGGGGGCTCCGGCCGGGTATTAAGCCGGCGGAGGCGCTGGCCCTCGTGCCGAACCGATTGTCCCGGCCAAGTCCCCGGGACGGGACACTGCTCGCGCCGCCGGCCCCCGACTATTAAGCCCGGGGAGCGGGGGCTCCGGCCGGGTATTAAGCCCAGGGAGGGACCAGCCACCGGGGCCGGGAGGACCAGGGGAGAGGCGCCTCCGCCGACCCACCCGGCGGCGGAGGCGCTGGCCCTCGTGCCGAACCGATTGTCCCCGGCCAAGTCCCCGGGACGGGACACTGCTCGCGCCGCCGGCCCCCGACTATTAAGCCCGGGGAGCGGGGGGCTCCGGCCGGGTTTTAAGCCCAGGGAGGGACCAGCCACCGGGGCCGGGAGGACCAGGGGAGAGGCGCCTCCGCAGACCCACCCGGCCGGCGGAGGCGCTGGCCCTCGTGCCGAACCGATTGTCCCCGGCCAAGTCCCCGGGACGGGACACTGCTCGCGCCGCCGGCCCCCGACTATTAAGCCCGGGGAGCGGGAGCTCCGGCCGGGTATTAAGCCCAGGGAGGGACCAGCCACCGGGGGCCGGGAGGACAGGGGAGAGGCGCCTCCGCCGACCCACCCGGCCGGCGGAGGCGCTGGCCCTCGTGCCGAACCGATTGTCCCCGGCCAAGTCCCCGGGACGGGACACTGCTCGCGCCGCCGGCCCCCGACTATTGAGCCCAGGGAGCGGGGGCTCCGGCCGGGTATTAAGCCCAGGGAGGGACCAGCCACCGGGGCCGGGAGGACCAGGGGAGAGGCGCCTCCGCCGACCCACCCGGCCGGCGGAGGCGCTGGCCCTCGTGCCGAACCGATTGTCCCCGGCCAAGTCCCCGGGACGGGACACTGCTCCGCCGGCCCCCGACTATTAAGCCCGGGGAGCGGGGGCTCCGGCCGGGTATTAAGCCCAGGGAGGGACCAGCCACCGGGGCCGGGAGGACCAGGGGAGAGGCGCCTCCGCCGACCCACCCGGCCGGCGGAGGCGCTGGCCCTCGTGCCGAACCGATTGTCCCCGGCCAAGTCCCCGGGACGGGACACTGCTCGCGCCGCCGGCCCCCGACTATTGAGCCCAGGGAGCGGGGGCTCCGGCCGGGTATTAAGCCCAGGGAGGGACCAGCCACCGGGGCCGGGAGGACCAGGGGAGAGGCGCCTCCGCCGACCCACCCGGCCGGCGGTGGCGCTGGCCCTCGTGCCGAACCGATTGTCCCCGGCCAAGTCCCCGGGACGGGACACTGCTCGCGCCGCCGGCCCCCGACTATTGAGCCCGGGGAGCGGGGGCTCCGGCCGGGTATTAAGCCCAGGGAGGGACCAGCCACCGGGGCTGGGAGGACCAGGGGAGAGGCGCCTCCGCCGACCCACCCGGCCGGCGGAGGCGCTGGCCCTCGTGCCGAACCGATTGTCCCCGGCCAAGTCCCCGGGACGGGACACTGCTCGCGCCGCCGGCCCCCGACTATTGAACACGGGGAGCGGGGGCTCCGGCCGGGTATTAAGCCCAGGGAGGGACCAGCCACCGGGGGCCAGAAGGACCAGGGGAGAGGCGCCTCCGCCGACCCACCCGGCCGGCGGAGGCGCTGGCCCTCGTGCCGAACCGATTGTCCCCGGCCAAGTCCCCGGGACGGGACACTGCTCGCGCCGCCGGCCCCCGACTATTGAACCCGGAGAGCGGGGGCTCCGGCCGGGTATTAAGCCGGCGGAGGCGCTGGCCCTCGTGCCGAACCGATTGTCCCCGGCCAAGTCCCCGGGACGGGACACTGCTCGCGCCGCCGGCCCCCGACTATTAAGCCCGGGGAGCGGGGGCTCCGGCCGGGTATTAAGCCCAGGGAGGGACCAGCCACCGGGGCCGGGAGGACCAGGGGAGAGGCGCCTCCGCCGACCCACCCGGCCGGCGGAGGCGCTGGCCCTCGTGCCGAACCGATTGTCCCCGGCCAAGTCCCCGGGACGGGACACTGCTCGCGCCGCCGGCCCCCGACTATTGAGCCCGGGGAGCGGGGGGCTCCGGCCGGGTATTAAGCCCAGGGAGGAACCAGCCACCGGCGCCGGGAGGACCAGGGGAGAGGCGCCTCCGCCGACCCACCCGGCCGGCGGAGGCGCTGGCCCTCGTGCCGAACCAATTGTCCCCGGCCAAGTCCCCGGGACGGGACACTGCTCGCGCCGCCGGCCCCCGACTATTGAACCCGGGGAGCGGGGGCTCCGGCCGGGTATTAAGCCCAGGGAGGGACCAGCCACCGGGGGCCAGAAGGACCAGGGGAGAGGCGCCTCCGCCGACCCACCCGGCCGGCGGAGGCGCTGGCCCTCGTGCCGAACCGATTGTCCCCGGCCAAGTCCCCGGGACGGGACACTGCTCGCGCCGCCGGCCCCCGACTATTGAACCCGGAGAGCGGGGGCTCCGGCCGGGTATTAAGCCGGCGGAGGCGCTGGCCCTCGTGCCGAACCGATTGTCCCCGGCCAAGTCCCCGGGACGGGACACTGCTCGCGCCGCCGGCCCCCGACTATTAAGCCCGGGGAGCGGGGGCTCCGGCCGGGTATTAAGCCCAGGGAGGGACCAGCCACCGGGGCCGGGAGGACCAGGGGAGAGGCGCCTCCGCCGACCCACCCGGCCGGCGGAGGCGCTGGCCCTCGTGCCGAACCGATTGTCCCCGGCCAAGTCCCCGGGACGGGACACTGCTCGCGCCGCCGGCCCCCGACTATTAAGCCCGGGGAGCGGGGGCTCCGGCCGGGTTTTAAGCCCAGGGAGGGACCAGCCACCGGGGCCGGGAGGACCAGGGGAGAGGCGCCTCCGCAGACCCACCCGGCCGGCGGAGGCGCTGGCCCTCGTGCCGAACCGATTGTCCCCGGCCAAGTCCCCGGGACGGGACACTGCTCGCGCCGCCGGCCCCCGACTATTAAGCCCGGGGAGCGGGAGCTCCGGCCGGGTATTAAGCCCAGGGAGGGACCAGCCACCGGGGCCGGGAGGACCAGGGGAGAGGCGCCTCCGCCGACCCACCCGGCCGGCGGAGGCGCTGGCCCTCGTGCCGAACCGATTGTCCCCGGCCAAGTCCCCGGGACGGGACACTGCTCGCGCCGCCGGCCCCCGACTATTGAGCCCAGGGAGCGGGGGCTCCGGCCGGGTATTAAGCCCAGGGAGGGACCAGCCACCGGGGCCGGGAGGACCAGGGGAGAGGCGCCTCCGCCGACCCACCCGGCCGGCGGAGGCGCTGGCCCTCGTGCCGAACCGATTGTCCCCGGCCAAGTCCCCGGGACGGGACACTGCTCGCGCCGCCGGCCCCCGACTATTAAGCCCGGGGAGCGGGGGCTCCGGCCGGGTATTAAGCCCAGGGAGGGACCAGCCACCGGGGCCGGGAGGACCAGGGGAGAGGCGCCTCCGCCGACCCACCCGGCCGGCGGAGGCGCTGGCCCTCGTGCCGAACCGATTGTCCCCGGCCAAGTCCCCGGGACGGGACACTGCTCGCGCCGCCGGCCCCCGACTATTGAGCCCAGGGAGCGGGGGCTCCGGCCGGGTATTAAGCCCAGGGAGGGACCAGCCACCGGGGCCGGGAGGACCAGGGGAGAGGCGCCTCCGCCGACCCACCCGGCCGGCGGTGGCGCTGGCCCTCGTGCCGAACCGATTGTCCCCGGCCAAGTCCCCGGGACGGGACACTGCTCGCGCCGCCGGCCCCCGACTATTGAGCCCGGGGAGCGGGGGCTCCGGCCGGGTATTAAGCCCAGGGAGGGACCAGCCACCGGGGCTGGGAGGACCAGGGGAGAGGCGCCTCCGCCGACCCACCCGGCCGGCGGAGGCGCTGGCCCTCGTGCCGAACCGATTGTCCCCGGCCAAGTCCCCGGGACGGGACACTGCTCGCGCCGCCGGCCCCCGACTATTGAACACGGGGAGCGGGGGCTCCGGCCGGGTATTAAGCCCAGGGAGGGACCAGCCACCGGGGGCCAGAAGGACCAGGGGAGAGGCGCCTCCGCCGACCCACCCGGCCGGCGGAGGCGCTGGCCCTCGTGCCGAACCGATTGTCCCCGGCCAAGTCCCCGGGACGGGACACTGCTCGCGCCGCCGGCCCCCGACTATTGAACCCGGAGAGCGGGGGCTCCGGCCGGGTATTAAGCCGGCGGAGGCGCTGGCCCTCGTGCCGAACCGATTGTCCCCGGCCAAGTCCCCGGGACGGGACACTGCTCGCGCCGCCGGCCCCCGACTATTAAGCCCGGGGAGCGGGGGCTCCGGCCGGGTATTAAGCCCAGGGAGGGACCAGCCACCGGGGCCGGGAGGACCAGGGGAGAGGCGCCTCCGCCGACCCACCCGGCCGGCGGAGGCGCTGGCCCTCGTGCCGAACCGATTGTCCCCGGCCAAGTCCCCGGGACGGGACACTGCTCGCGCCGCCGGCCCCCGACTATTGAGCCCGGGGAGCGGGGGCTCCGGCCGGGTATTAAGCCCAGGGAGGAACCAGCCACCGGCGCCGGGAGGACCAGGGGAGAGGCGCCTCCGCCGACCCACCCGGCCGGCGGAGGCGCTGGCCCTCGTGCCGAACCAATTGTCCCCGGCCAAGTCCCCGGGACGGGACACTGCTCGCGCCGCCGGCCCCCGACTATTGAACCCGGGGAGCGGGGGGCTCCGGCCGGGTATTAAGCCCAGGGAGGGACCAGCCACCGGGGGCCAGAAGGACCAGGGGAGAGGCGCCTCCGCCGACCCACCCGGCCGGCGGAGGCGCTGGCCCTCGTGCCGAACCGATTGTCCCCGGCCAAGTCCCCGGGACGGGACACTGCTCGCGCCGCCGGCCCCCGACTATTGAACCCGGAGAGCGGGGGCTCCGGCCGGGTATTAAGCCGGCGGAGGCGCTGGCCCTCGTGCCGAACCGATTGTCCCCGGCCAAGTCCCCGGGACGGGACACTGCTCGCGCCGCCGGCCCCCGACTATTAAGCCCGGGGAGCGGGGGCTCCGGCCGGGTATTAAGCCCAGGGAGGGACCAGCCACCGGGGCCGGGAGGACCAGGGGAGAGGCGCCTCCGCCGACCCACCCGGCCGGCGGAGGCGCTGGCCCTCGTGCCGAACCGATTGTCCCCGGCCAAGTCCCCGGGACGGGACACTGCTCGCGCCGCCGGCCCCCGACTATTGAGCCCAGGGAGCGGGGGCTCCGGCCGGGTATTAAGCCCAGGGAGGGACCAGCCACCGGGGCCGGGAGGACCAGGGGAGAGGCGCCTCCGCCGACCCACCCGGCCAGCGGAGGCGCTGGCCCTCGTGCCGAACCGATTGTCCCCGGCCAAGTCCCCGGGACGGGGACACTGCTCGCGCCACCGGCCCCCGACTATTGAGCCCGGGGAGCGGGGGCTCCGGCCGGGTATTAAGCCCAGGGAGGGACCAGCCACCGGGGCTGGGAGGACCAGGGGAGAGGCGCCTCCGCCGACCCACCCGGCCGGCGGAGGCGCTGGCCCTCGTGCCGAACCGATTGTCCCCGGCCAAGGTCCCCGGGACGGGACACTGCTCGCGCCGCCGGCCCCCGACTATTGAACCCGGGGAGCGGGGGCTCCGGCCGGGTATTAAGCCCAGGGAGGGACCAGCCACCGGGGGCCAGAAGGACCAGGGGAGAGGCGCCTCCGCCGACCCACCCGGCCGGCGGAGGCGCTGGCCCCTCGTGCCGAACCGACTGTCCCCGGCCAAGTCCCCCGGGACGGGACACTGCTCGCGCCGCCGGCCCCCGACTATTGAACCCGGAGAGCGGGGGCTCCGGCCGGGTATTAAGCCGGCGGAGGCGCTGGCCCTCGTGCCGAACCGATTGTCCCCGGCCAAGTCCCCGGGACGGGACACTGCTCGCGCCGCCGGCCCCCGACTATTAAGCCCGGGGAGCGGGGGGCTCCGGCCGGGTTTTAAGCCCAGGGAGGGACCAGCCACCGGGGCCGGGAGGACCAGGGGAGAGGCGCCTCCGCCGACCCACCCGGCCGGCGGAGGCGCTGGCCCTCGTGCCGAACCGATTGTCCCCGGCCAAGTCCCCGGGACGGGACACTGCTCGCGCCGCCGGCCCCCGACTATTAAGCCCGGGGAGCGGGGGCTCCGGCCGGGTATTAAGCCCAGGGAGGGACCAGCCACCGGGGCCGGGAGGACCAGGGGAGAGGCGCCTCCGCCGACCCACCCGGCCGGCGGAGGCGCTGGCCCTCGTGCCGAACCGATTGTCTCCGGCCAAGTCCCTGGGACGGGACACTGCTCGCGCCGCCGGCCCCCGACTATTAAGCCCGGGGAGCGGGGGCTCCGGCCGGGTATTAAGCCCAGGGAGGGACCAGCCACCGGGGGCCGGGAGGACCAGGGGAGAGGCGCCTCCGCCGACCCACCCGGCCGGCGGAGGCGCTGGCCCTCGTGCCGAACCGATTGTCCCCGGCCAAGTCCCCGGGACGGGACACTGCTCGCGCCGCCGGCCCCCGACTATTAAGCCCCGGGGAGCGGGGGCTCCGGCCGGGTATTAAGCCCAGGGAGGGATCAGCCACCGGGGCCGGGAGGACCAGGGGAGAGGCGCCTCCGCCGACCCACCCCGGCCGGCGGAGGCGCTGGCCCTCGTGCCGAACCGATTGTCCCCGGCCAAGTCCCCGGGACGGGACACTGCTCGCGCCGCCGGCCCCCGACTATTAAGCCCGGGGAGCGGGGGGCTCCGGCCGGGTATTAAGCCCAGGGAGGGACCAGCCACCGGGGCCGGGAGGACCAGGGGAGAGGCGCCTCCGCCGACCCACCCGGCCGGCGGAGGCGCTGGCCCTCGTGCCGAACCGATTGTCCCCGGCCAAGTCCCGGGACGGGACACTGCTCGCGCCGCCGGCCCCCGACTATTGAGCCCGTGGAGCGGGGGGCTCCGGCAGGGTATTAAGCCCAGGGAGGGACCAGCCACCGGGGGCCAGAAGGACCAGGGGAGAGGCGCCTCCGCCGACCCACCCGGCCGGCGGAGGCGCTGGCCCTCGTGCCGAACCGATTGTCCCCGGCCAAGTCCCCGGGACGGGACACTGCTCGCGCCGCCGGCCCCCGACTATTGAACCCGGAGAGCGGGGGCTCCGGCCGGGTATTAAGCCGGCGGAGGCGCTGGCCCTCGTGCAGAACCGATTGTCCCCGGCCAAGTCCCCGGGACGGGACACTGCTCGCGCCGCCGGCCCCCGACTTTTAAGCCCGGGGAGCGGGGGCTCCGGCCGGGTTTTAAGCCCAGGGAGGGACCAGCCACCGGGGCCGGGAGGACCAGGGGAGAGGCGCCTCCGCCGACCCACCCGGCCGGCGGAGGCGCTGGCCCTCGTGCCGAACCGATTGTCCCCGGCCAAGTCCCCGGGACGGGACACTGCTCGCGCCGCCGGCCCCCGACTATTAAGCCCGGGGAGCGGGGGGCTCCGGCCGGGTATTAAGCCCAGGGAGGGACCAGCCACCGGGGCCGGGAGGACCAGGGGAGAGGCGCCTCCGCCGACCCACCCGGCCGGCGGAGGCGCTGGCCCTCGTGCCGAACCGATTGTCCCCGGCCAAGTCCCCGGGACGGGACACTGCTCGCGCCGCCGGCCCCCGACTATTAAGCCCGGGGGAGCGGGGGCTCCGGCCGGGTATTAAGCCCAGGGAGGGACCAGCCACCGGGGGCCGGGAGGACCCAGGGGAGAGGCGCCTCCGCCGACCCACCCGGCCGGCGGAGGCGCTGGCCCTCGTGCCGAAACCGATTGTCTCCGGCCAAGTCCCTGGGACGGGACACTGCTCGCGCCGCCGGCCCCCGACTATTAAGCCCGGGGAGCGGGGGCTCCGGCCGGGTATTAAGCCAGGGAGGGACCCAGCCACCGGGGGCCGGGAGGACCAGGGGGAGAGGCGCCTCCGCCGACCACACCCGGCCGGCGGAGGCGCTGGCCCTCGTGCCGAACCGATTGTCCCCGGCCAAGTCCCCGGGACGGGACACTGCTCGCGCCGCCGGCCCCCGACTATTGAGCCCGGGGAGCGGGGGGCTCCGGCCGGGTATTAAGCCCAGGGAGGGACCAGCCACCGGGGCCGGGGAGGACCAGGGGAGAGGCGCCTCCGCCGACCCACCCGGTTGGCGGAGGCGCTGGCCCTCGTGCCGAACCGATTGTCTCCGGCCAAGTCCCCGGGACGGGACACTGCTCGCGCCGCCGGCCCCCGACTATTAAGCCCGGGGAGCGGGGGCTCCGGCCGGGTATTAAGCCCAGGGAGGGACCAGCCACCGGGGCCGGGAGGACCAGGGGGAGAGGCGCCTCCGCCGACCCACCCGGCCGGCGGAGGGCGCTGGCCCTCGTGCTGAACCGATTGTCCCCGGCCAAGTCCCCGGGACGGGACACTGCTCGCGCCGCCGGCCCCCCGACTATTAAGCCTGGGGAGCGGGGGCTCCGGCCGGGTATTAAGCCCAGGGAGGGACCAGCCACCGGGGCCGGGAGGACCAGGGGAGGGGCGCCTCCGCCGACCCACCCCGGCCGGCGGAGGCGCTGGCCCTCGGGCCGAACCGATTGTCCCCGGCCAAGTCCCCCGGGACGGGGACACTGCTCGCGCCGCCGGCCCCCGACTATTAAGCCCGGGGAGCGGGGGCTCCGGCCGGGTATTAAGCCCAGGGAGGGGACCAGCCACCGGGGCCGGGAGGACCAGGGGAGAGGCGCCTCCGCCGACCCACCCGGCCCGGCGGAGGCGCTGGCCCTCGTGCCGAACCGATTGTCCCCGGCCAAGTCCCCGGGACGGGACACTGCTCGCGCCGCCGGCCCCCGACTATTGAGCCCGGGGAGCGGGGGCTCCGGCCGGGTATTAAGCCCAGGGAGGGACCAGCCACCGGCGCCGGGAGGACCAGGGGAGAGGCGCCTCCGCAGACCCCACCCGGCCGGCGGAGGCGCTGGCCCTCGTGCCGAACCGATTGTCCCTGGCCAAGTCCCCGGGACGGGACACTGCTCGCGCCGCCGGCCCCCCGACTATTGAGCCCGGGGAGCGGGGGGCTCCGGCCGGGTATTAAGCCCAGGGAGGGACCAGCCACCGGGGCCGGGAGGACCAGGGGAGAGGGCGCCTCCGCCGACCCACCCTGCCGGCGGAGGCGCTGGCCCTCGGGCCGAACCGATTGTCCCCCGGCCAAGTCCCCGGGACGGGGACACTGCTCGCGCCGCCGGCCCCCGACTATTAAGCCCGGGGAGCGGGGGCTCCGGCCGGGTATTAAGCCCAGGGAGGGACCAGCCACCGGGGCCGGGAGGGACCAGGGGAGAGGCGCCTCCGCCGACCCACCCGGCCGGCGGAGGCGCTGGCCCTCGTGCCGAACCGATTGTCCCCGGCCAAGTCCCCGGGACGGGACACTGCTCGCGCCGCCGGCCCCCGACTATTAAGCCCGGGGAGCGGGGGCTCCGGCCGGGTATTAAGCCCAGGGAGGGACAGCCACCGGGGCCGGGAGGACCAGGGGAGAGGCGCCTCCGCCGACCCACCTGGCCGGCGGAAGGCGCTGGCCCTCGTGCCGAACCAATTGTCCCCGGCCAAGTCCCCGAGGACGGGACACTGCTCGCGCCGCCGGCCCCCGACTATTAAGCCCGGGGAGCGGGGGGCTCCGGCCGGGTATTAAGCCCAGGGAGGGACCAGCCACCGGGGCCGGGAGAACCAGGGGAGAGGCGCCTCCGCCGACCCACCCGGCCGGCGGAGGCGCTGGCCCCTCGTGCCGAACCGATTGTCCCCGGCCAAGTCCCCGGGACGGGACACTGCTCGCGGCCGCCGGCCCCCGACTATTAAGCCCGGGGAGCGGGGGCTCCGGCCGGGTATTAAGCCCAGGGAGGGACCAGCCACCGGGGCCGGGAGGACCAGGGGAGAGGCGCCTCCGCCGACCCACCCGGCCGGCGGAGGCGCTGGCCCTCGTGCCGAACCGATTGTCCCCGGCCAAGTCCCCGGGACGGGACACTGCTCGCGCCGCCGGCCCCCGACTATTGAGCCCGGGGGAGCGGGGGCTCCGGCCGGGTATTAAGCCCAGGGAGGGACCAGCCACCGGGGCCGGGAGGACCAGGGGAGAGGCGCCTCCGCCGACCCACCCCGGCCGGCGGAGGCGCTGGCCCTCGTGCCGAACCGATTGTCCCCGGCCAAGTCCCCGGGACGGGACACTGCTCGCGCCGCCGGCCCCCGACTATTGAGCCCGGGGAGCGGGGGCTCCGGCCGGGTATTAAGCCCAGGGAGGGACCAGCCACCGGCGCCGGGAGGACCAGGGGAGAGGCGCCTCCGCAGACCCACCCGGCCGGCGGGAGGCGCTGGCCCTCGTGCCGAACCGATTGTCCCTGGCCAAGTCCCCGGGACGGGACACTGCTCGCGCCGCCGGCCCCCGACTATTAAGCCCGGGGAGCGGGGGCTCCGGCCGGGTATTAAGCCCAGGGAGGGACCAGCCACCGGGGCCGGGAGGACCAGGGGAGAGGCGCCTCCGCCGACCCACCCGGCCGGCGGAGGCGCTGGCCCTCGTGCCGAACCGATTGTCCCCGGGCCAAGTCCCCGGGACGGGACACTGCTCGCGCCGCCGCCCCCGACTATTGAACCCGGGGAGCGGGGGCTCCGGCCGGGTATTAAGCCCAGGGAGGGGACCAGCCACCGGGGGCCGGGAGGACCAGGGGAGAGGCGCCTCCGCCGACCCACCCGGCCGGCGGAGGCGCTGGCCCTCGTGCCGAACCGATTGTCCCCGGCCAAGTCCCCGGGACGGGACACTGCTCGCGGCCGCCGGCCCCCGACTATTAAGCCCGGGGAGCGGGGGCTCCGGCCGGGTATTAAGCCAAGGGAGGGACCAGCCACCGGGGCCGGGGAGGACCAGGGGAGAGGCGCCTCCGCCGACCCACCCGGCCGGCGGAGGCGCTGGCCCTCGTGCCGAACCGATTGTCCCCGGCCAAGTCCCCGGGACGGGACACTGCTCGCGCCGCCGGCCCCCCGACTATTGAACCCGGGGAGCGGGGGCTCCGGCCGGGTATTAAGCCCAGGGAGGGACCAGCCACCGGGGGCCAGAAGGACCAGGGGAGAGGCGCCTCCGCCGACCCACCCGGCCGGCGGAGGCGCTGGCCCTCGTGCCGAACCGATTGTCCCCGGCCAAGTCCCCGGGACGGGACACTGCTCGCGCCGCCGGCCCCCGACTATTGAACCCGGGGAGCGGGGGCTCCGGCCGGGTATTAAGCCCAGGGAGGGACCAGCCACCGGGGGCCGGGAGGACCAGGGGAGAGGCGCCTCCGCCGACCCACCCGGCCGGCGGAGGCGCTGGCCCTCGTGCCGAACCGATTGTCCCCGGCCAAGTCCCCGGGACGGGACACTGCTCGCGCCGCCGGCCCCCGACTATTAAGCCCGGGGAGCGGGAACTCCGGCCGGGTATTAAGCCCAGGGAGGGACCAGCCACCGGGGCCGGGAGGACCAGGGGAGAGGCGCCTCCGCCGACCCACCCGGCCGGCGGAGGCGCTGGCCCTCGTGCCGAACCGATTGTCCCCGGCCAAGTCCCCGGGACGGGACACTGCTCGCGCCGCCGGCCCCCGACTATTGAGCCCGGGGAGCGGGGGCTCCGGCCGGGTATTAAGCCCAGGGAGGGACCAGCCACCGGGGCCGGGAGGACCAGGGGAGAGGCGCCTCCGCCGACCCACCCGGCCGGCGGAGGCGCTGGCCCTCGTGCCGAACCGATTGTCCCCGGCCAAGTCCCCGGGACGGGACACTGCTCGCGCCGCCGGCCCCCGACTATTGAGCCCGGGGAGCGGGGGCTCCGGCCGGGTATTAAGCCCAGGGAGGGACCAGCCACCGGCGCCGGGAGGACCAGGGGAGAGGCGCCTCCGCCGACCCACCCGGCCGGCGGAGGCGCTGGCCCTCGTGCCGAACCGATTGTCCCTGGCCAAGTCCCCGGGACGGGACACTGCTCGCGCCGCCGGCCCCCGACTATTAAGCCCGGGGAGCGGGGGCTCCGGCCGGGTATTAAGCCCAGGGAGGGACCAGCCACCGGGGCCGGGAGGACCAGGGGAGAGGCGCCTCCGCCGACCCACCCGGCCGGCGGAGGCGCTGGCCCTCGTGCCGAACCGATTGTCCCCGGCCAAGTCCCCGGGACGGGACACTGCTCGCGCCGCCGGCCCCCGACTATTAAGCCCGGGGAGCGGGGGCTCCGGCCGGGTATTAAGCCCAGGGAGGGACCAGCCACCGGGGCCGGGAGGACCAGGGGAGAGGCGCCTCCGCCGACCCACCCGGCCGGCGGAGGCGCTGGCCCTCGTGCCGAACCGATTGTCCCCGGCCAAGTCCCCGGGACGGGGACACTGCTCGCGCCGCCGGCCCCCGACTATTGAACCCGGGGAGCGGGGGCTCCGGCCGGGTATTAAGCCCAGGGAGGGACCAGCCACCGGGGGCCAGAAGGACCAGGGGAGAGGCGCCTCCGCCGACCCACCCGGCCGGCGGAGGCGCTGGCCCTCGTGCCGAACCGATTGTCCCCGGCCAAGTCCCCGGGACGGGACACTGCTCGCGCCGCCGGCCCCCGACTATTGAACCCGGGGAGCGGGGGCTCCGGCCGGGTATTAAGCCCAGGGAGGGACCAGCCACCGGGGGCCGGGAGGACCAGGGGAGAGGCGCCTCCGCCGACCCACCCGGCCGGCGGAGGCGCTGGCCCCTCGTGCCGAACCGATTGTCCCCGGCCAAGTCCCCGGGACGGGACACTGCTCGCGCCGCCGGCCCCCGACTATTAAGCCCGGGGAGCGGGAACTCCGGCTGGGTATTAAGCCCAGGGAGGGACCAGCCACCGGGGCCGGGAGGACCAGGGGAGAGGCGCCTCCGCCGACCCACCCGGCCGGCGGAGGCGCTGGCCCTCGTGCCGAACCGATTGTCCCCGGCCAAGTCCCCGGGACAGGACACTGCTCGCGCCGCCGGCCCCCGACTATTGAACCCGGGGAGCGAGGGCTCCGGCCGGGTATTAAGCCCAGGGAGGGACCAGCCACCGGGGGCCGGGAGGACCAGGGGAGAGGCGCCTCCGCCGACCCACCCGGCCGGCGGAGGCGCTGGCCCTCGTGCCGAACCGATTGTCCCCGGCCAAGTCTCCGGGACGGGACACTGCTCGCGCCGCTGGCCCCCGACTATTAAGCCCGGGGAGCGGGGGCTCCGGCCGGGTATTAAGCCCAGGGAGGGACCAGCCACCGGGGGCCGGGAGGACCAGGGGAGAGGCGCCTCCGCCGACCCACCCGGCCGGCGGAGGCGCTGGCCCTCGTGCCGAACCGATTGTCCCCGGCCAAGTCTCCGGGACGGGACACTGCTCGCGCCGCTGGCCCCCGACTATTAAGCCCGGGGAGCGGGGGCTCCGGCCGGGTATTAAGCCCAGGGAGGGACCAGCCACCGGGGCCGGGAGGACCAGGGGAGAGGCGCCTCCGCCGACCCACCCGGCCGGCGGAGGCGCTGGCCCTCGTGCCGAACCGATTGTCCCCGGCCAAGTCCCCGGGACGGGACACTGCTCGCGCCGCCGGCCCCCGACTATTGAGCCCGGGGAGCGGGGGCTCCGGCCGGGTATTAAGCCCAGGGAGGGACCAGCCACCGGGGCCCGGGAGGACCAGGGGAGAGGCGCCTCCGCCGACCCACCCGGCCGGCGGAGGCGCTGGCCCTCGTGCCGAACCGATTGTCCCCGGCCAAGTCCCCGGGACGGGGACACTGCTCGCGCCGCCGGCCCCCGACTATTGAGCCCGGGGAGCGGGGGGCTCCGGCCGGGTATTAAGCCCAGGGAGGGACCAGCCACCGGGGCCGGGAGGACCAGGGGAGAGGCGCCTCCGCCGACCCACCCGGCCGGCGGAGGCGCTGGCCCTCGTGCCGAACCGATTGTCCCCGGCCAAGTCCCCCGGGACGGGACACTGCTCGCGCCGCCGGCCCCGACTATTAAGCCCGGGGAGCGGGGGCTCCGGCCGGGTATTAAGCCCAGGGAGGGACCAGCCACCGGGGCCGGGAGGACCAGGGGAGAGGCGCCTCCGCCGACCCACCCGGCCGGCGGAGGCGCTGGCCCTCGTGCCGAACCGATTGTCCCCGGCCAAGTCCCCGGGACGGGACACTGCTCGCGCCGCCGGCCCCCGACTATTGAACCCGGGAAGCGGGGGCTCCGGCCGGGTATTAAGCCCAGGGAGGGACCAGCCACCGGGGGCCGGGAGGACCAGGGGAGAGGCGCCTCCGCCGACCCACCCGGCCGGCGGAGGCGCTGGCCCTCGTGCCGAACCGATTGTCCCCGGCCAAGTCCCCGGGACGGGACACTGCTCGCGCCGCCGGCCCCCGACTATTGAACCCGGGGAGCGGGGGCTCCGGCCGGGTATTAAGCCCAGGGAGGGACCAGCCACCGGAGGCCGGGAGGACCAGGGGAGAGGCGCCTCCGCCGACCCACCCGGCCCGCGGAGGCGCTGGCCCTCGTGCCGAACCAATTGTCCCCGGCCAAGTCCCCAGGACGGGACACTGCTCGCGCCGCCGCCCCCCGACTATTAAGCCCGGGGAGCGGGGGCTCCGGCCGGGTATTAAGCCCAGGGAGGGACCAGCCACCGGGGCCGGGAGAACCAGGGGAGAGGCGCCTCCGCCGACCCACCCCGGCCGGCGGAGGCGCTGGCCCTCGTGCCGAACCGATTGTCCCCGGCCAAGTCCCCGGGACGGGACACTGCTCGCGCCGCCGGCCCCCGACTATTAAGCCCGGGGAGCGGGGGCTCCGGCCGGGTATTAAGCCCAGGGAGGGACCAGCCACCGGGGCCGGGAGGACCAGGGGAGAGGCGCCTCCGCCGACCCACCCGGCCGGCGGAGGCGCTGGCCCTCGTGCCGAACCGATTGTCCCCGGCCAAGTCCCCGGGACGGGACACTGCTCGCGGCCCAGGCGAGCAAGAAGCTTCGGGTGCGTGGGCACAGGACGCCCCATATGCCCACCCCCGCTGTCAGCCAAATATTGACTGATTTCGTGGCACTCGGTCATAATATCAGAGATAGTAGCTCAGGCTCCTCTAGTTTCTCAGCTTTACATGTGCAGCAAATGTCTGATCTTATAGTTACTCTCTTATAGAGAATTTCAATAGTGACAACACATCATCAGTAGGCCGACACAAACCTAACCACCAGCGCCCAATATCTCAACCTGACACCAAAGTGAGAAATGATGACAGCGGATCCCCCCCCACCTCCAAGGTGAAGGGGGTTACGAAAACCTTGCACAGCAATGACGTTCAACCATGGCCAATAAGTAAAGGAACCAGCAAACCTTAGAACCCTGCAGTCACCATCACCGCCCTGCAGAGCCTGTCCCACACTCCCACCGCCTAAGGGGGGACGAGGGTGAATATCACCCCACCTCCAAGATGGATTAGGAACTGACAACCTCCCGCGACAGCCCCCAGCCATACCTCTCACTCAGACTCGAGCAAGCATTGGGGAATCCAGCAGCCCTCCGCATCCTGCAGTGATGCGGGGGAAAGCTGCAGACAGGGCAGAGGAGCAGCCGGTGGAGGTGATGCCTCCGGCCGACATCACCGCCCTGCGGAGCCTGTCCCGCACCCCGCTGCCTAAGGTGGACAAGGGTGGCTGTCACCTCCCCCCCTCCTGGATGGAGGGGGGCAGACATCCTCAATCCATCCCGACCCGTGCCGCTCATCCGTCAGCAAGCATTGGGGAATCCGGCAGCCCTCCGGATCCTGCGGTGATGCGGGAGGAGGCTGCAGACAGGGCGGAGCAGCGACCGGTGGAGGTGAACCCTCTGGCCGACATCGCCGCCCTGCGGAGCCTATCCCGCACCCCGCCGCCTAAGGTGGACAAGGGTGGCTGTCACCTCCCCCCCTCCTGGATGGAGGGGGGGCAGACATCCTCAATCCATAACCCGACCCGTGCCGCTCAGTCGCCAGAAAGCATTGGGGAATCCGGCAGCCCTCCGGATCCTGCGGTGATGCGGGAGGAGGCTGCAGACAGGGCGGAGCAGCGACCGGTGGAGGTGACCCCTCCGGCCGACATCACCGCCCTGCGGAGCCTGTCCCGCACCCCACCGCCTAAGGTGGACGAGGGTGGCTTTCACCTCCCCCCCTCCTGGATGGAGGGGGGCAGACATCCTCAATCCATCCCGACCCGTGCCACTCATCCGTCAGCAAGCATTGGGGAATCCGGCAGCCCTCCGGATCCTGCGGTGATGTGGGGGGAGGCTGCAGACAGGGCGGAGCAGCGACCGGTGGAGGTGACCCCTCCGGCCGACATCACCGCCCTGCGGAGCCTGTCCCGCACGCCGCCGCCTAAGGTGGACGAGGGTGGCTGTCACCTCCCCCCCTCCTGGATGGAGGGGGGGGCAGACATCCTCAATCCATCCCCGACCCGTGCCGCTCAGCCACCAGCAAGCATTGGGGAATCCGGCAGCCCTCCGAAACCTGCGGTGATGCGGGGGGAGGCTGCAGACAGGGCGGAGCAGCGACCGGTGGAGGTGACCCCTCCGGCCGACATCACCGCCCTGCGGAGCCTGTCCCGCACCCCGCCGCCTAAGGTGGACGAGGGTGGCTGTCACCTCCCCCCCCTCCTGGATGGAGGGGGGGCAGACATCCTCAATCCATCCCCGACCCGTGCCGCTCAGCCGCCAGCAAGCATTGGGGAATCCGGCAGCCCTCCGGATCCTGCGGTGATGCGGGGGGAGGCTGCAGACAGGGCGGAGCAGCGACCGGTGGAGGTGACCCCTCCGGCCGACATCACCGCCCTGCGGAGCCTGTCCCGCACCCCACCGCCTAAGGTGGACGAGGGTGGCTTTCACCTCCCCCCCTCCTGGATGGAGGGGGGCAGACATCCTCAATCCATCCCGACCCGTGCCACTCATCCGTCAGCAAGCATTGGGGAATCCGGCAGCCCTCCGGATCCTGCGGTGATGCGGGGGGAGGCTGCAGACAGGGCGGAGCAGCGACCGGTGGAGGTGACCCCTCCGGCAGACATCACCGCCCTGCGGAGCCTGTCCCGCACGCCGCCGCCTAAGGTGGACGAGGGTGGCTGTCACCTCCCCCCCTCCTGGATGGAGGGGGGGCAGACATCCTCAATCCATCCCCGACCCGTGCCGCTCAGCCACCAGCAAGCATTGGGGAATCCGGCAGCCCTCCGAAACCTGCGGTGATGCGGGGGGAGGCTGCAGACAGGGCGGAGCAGCGACCGGTGGAGGTGACCCCTCCGGCCGACATCACCGCCCTGCGGAGCCTGTCCCGCACCCCGCCGCCTAAGGTGGACGAGGGTGGCTGTCACCTCCCCCCCTCCTGGATGGAGGGGGGGCAGACATCCTCAATCCATCCCCGACCCGTGCCGCTCAGCCGCCAGCAAGCATTGGGGAATCCGGCAGCCCTCCGGATCCTGCGGTGATGCGGGGGGAGGCTGCAGACAGGGCGGAGCAGCGACCGGTGGAGGTGACCCCTCCGGCCGACATCACCGCCCTGCGGAGCCTGTCCCGCACCCCGCCGCCTAAGGTGGACGAGGGTGGCTGTCCCCTCCCCCCCTCCTGGATGGAGGGGGGGGCAGACATCCTCAATCCATCCCCGACCCGTGCCGCTCAGCCACCAGCAAGCATTGGGGAATCCGGCAGCCCTCCGGATCCTGCGGTGATGCGGGGGGAGGCTGCAGACAGGGCGGAGCAGCGACCGGTGGAGGTGACCCCTCCGGCCGACATCACCGCCCTGCGGAGCCTGTCCCGCACCCCGCCGCCTAAGGTGGACGAGGGTGGCTGTCACCTCCCCCCCTCCTGGATGGAGGGGGGGCAGACATCCTCAATCCATCCCCGACCCGTGCCGCTCAGCCGCCAGCAAGCATTGGGGGAATCCGGCAGCCCTCCGGATCCTGCGGTGATGCGGGAGGAGGCTGCAGACAGGGCGGAGCAGCGACCGGTGGAGGTGACCCCTCCGGCCGACATCACCGCCCTGCGGAGCCTGTCCCGCACCCCGCCGCCTAAGGTGGACGAGGGTGGCTGTCACCTCCCCCCTCCTGGATGGAGGGGGGGCAGACATCCTCAATCCATCCCCGACCCGTGCCGCTCAGCCGCCAGCAAGCATTGGGGAATCCGGCAGCCCTCCGGATCCTGCGGTGATGCAGGGGGAGGCTGCAGACAGGGCGGAGCAGCGACCGGTGGAGGTGACCCCTCCGGCCGACATCACCGCCCTGCGGAGCCTGTCCCGCACCCCGCCGCCTAAGGGGGGACGAGAGTGGTTATCACCCCCCCCCCTCCATAATGGAGGGGGACCTGAAAACCTCCCGCGACAGCCCCCAGCTGTGCCACTCAGCTGAGGGCAAGCATTTTGGGTTACAGCAGCCCTCCAGTTTCTGCATTGATGCGGAAGGCTACTGGCAGGATCAACAAGGTAGCTCTCAGTAGCCAGCGGTGACAGGGGGTGAGCCAGCCGCCATCTCAAAAGCAGCAGGAAACCCCACAGAGAAGAAGGAGCCACACACCAAGCAGGCAACCAACAAGAGGAGTAGGCCCAGTGGATGGCCATCAGTGCGGGCCAAGTGAGAAGTTCAGAGTCAGATGGACAGTGGGGCCCGCTCTCCGTGGTACCCAGGCACCAGGCACATTGATCAGCCCCCAGATAAAGGGGAACAGCACCCACTCGATCTCACATTTTTCTCCTCACCCGACAACCTGTTCACTAGGCAACCAGTGCAAGCCACCCTGGGGGACAGTTTGGGTAAGCAGCAATTTAAAAAGGTCGCCTCAGGCCTCCCAACCCAGGTCCCCGCCGGTCGAGGCGAGGGTGAGCCGTCGGCCCCCAGGGAACCCGGCTGCCCCCAACCCATCACATCCCGATCTACACCTGACTGGTTTCATCTTGTCATGGGGGGTGAAAGGTTCATATTGTAAAGGGCTGTTCCACTCTCCAGGATACCGTCAATGATACATGGGTAGTCCCAGGCCCACTCTGTGCGCAGCTTCCACTGGATCCCTCCAAAGGGGCCTCCCACTCTCCCTTTTTCTACTGACGTAATCCAGTCAGCTTTGCTCAGAGCCTGTGCTTCTCTCTCACGCCATACGAGACTCCCCTTTCTCGCACACTTTCTATCTCACTCTACCTCCATCCTGTCTGGCTCTTCTCTCCGCAGGACCCCACAGCTGAACCCTTCCGTGCAGCCACCTGCGGCCATTGACAGACCGCATCATTGGTTCATGGTGGCACTTGTGCAGTTCCCGGGAAATCATGTGCTCCACCAGGGTCCAATGGTGAGCTTTGCTAGGTGATGGGGACACTTCCCCAGCACCCCTGGTGTTGTCAGGCACCTGCTGGGCTGATAGACAGAGCAGACCATACTGACTGGAGTCAGAAACAAGGCCCACCCAGCTCTGGCCAAGAGCACTGGGCGGACATTTGGGGACTAGTAAACCCTTACAGTGGAGGGTTTCCAGGCACGCCGTGGGCAGAAGGAGGGCCTTGTTCGCCTGGAGCTGGCCGGGACCCCTGGGTTCCGGCCAAGCGAATGGCCCTCCCCGCCGGGGCGCAGGGAGCCACATCGATCGGGTTTGCAGGACAAAGAAAAGAGGACTTTCTATCGAGTACCCATCTTTTTCCTGGCTGGACTGTTCTCATCCTGTGAATCTCTCAGCTTGGTTCTCTTGGACGTAGCAGGACAGGTGATGCGCGCGACACTTTTGCAGTACACTCTCCTATTTTACCCAGGCTCTTGGAACCACTCCCAGCCTGAGGGTTCAGCCGTACACACTCATCAGCATGACTTCCACAAAATGCAGTAACCAGTTCAGCACACTGGGGGGCGCTGCTCCCAGGAATAGGGAGCCAGGCCAAGCCCGGTCCGCAGGCTCCAACCGATGCCTGGAAAAGCCCCATTTCGGCCTCGGAGGGGAGATCGGAGGAACGAAAGACTGGAAGTCCCGGTGGGACTGCGCTTCCCCTGTCTGCCACAGGGGGGCGCTGCACCAGGCGAGAAGGAGCTGGGCCAAGCCCGGTCCGCAGGCTCCAACCGATGCCCGGAGGAGCCCCATTTCAGCCTCGGAGGGAAGATCGGAGGAACGGGAGTCTGGAAGTCCCGGTGAGACTGCGCTTCCCCCATCTTCCACAGGGGGCGGTGCACCAGGGAAGAAGGAGCTAGGCCAAGCCCAGTCCGCAGGCTCCAACCGATGCCCGGAGGAGCCCCATTTCAGCCTCGGAGGGAAGATCGGAGGAACGAGAGACTGGAAGTCCCGGTGAGACTGCACTTCCCCCATCTTCCACAGGGGGCGCTGCACCAGGCGAGAAGGAGCTGGGCCAAGCCCGGTCCGCAGGCTCCAACCGATGCCCGGAGGAGCCCCATTTCTGCCTCGGAGGGAAGATCGGAGGAACGGGAGTCTGGAAGTCCCGGTGAGACTGCGCTTCCCCCATCTTCTACAGGGGGCGCCGCGCCAGGGAAGAAGGAGCTGGGCCAAGCCCAGTCCGCAGTCTCCAACCGATGCCCGGAGGAGCCCCATTTCAGCCACGGAGGGGAGATCGGAGGAACGGGAGACTGGAAGTCCCGGTGGGACTGCGCTTCCCCCGTCTGCCACAGGGGGGCGCTGCACCAGGGGAGAGGGAGCTGGTCCAAGCCCAGTCCGCGGGCTCCAACCGATGCCCGGAGGAGCCCCATTTCAGCCACGGAGGGGAGATCGGAGGAACGGGAGACTGGAAGTCCCGGTGGGACTGCGCTTCCCCCGTCTGCCACAGGGGGGCGCTGCACCAGGGGAGAGGGAGCTGGTCCAAGCCCAGTCCGCGGGCTCCAACCGATGCCCGGAGGAGCCCCATTTCAGCCTTGGAGGGAAGATCGGAGGAACGGGAGACTGGAAGTCCCGGTGAGACTGCACTTCCCCCATCTTCCACAGGGGCGCAGGGAGCCACATCGATCGGGTTTGCAGGACAAAGAAAAGAGGACTTTCTATCGAGAACCCATCTTTTTCCTGGCTGGACTGTTCTCATCCTGTGAATCTCTCAGCTTGGTTCTCTTGGACGTAGCAGGACAGGTGATGCGCGCGACACTTTTGCAGTACACTCTACTATTTTACCCAGGCTCTTGGAACCACTCACAGCCTGAGGGTTCAGCCGTACACACTCATCAGCATGACTTCCACAAAATGCAGTAACCAGTTCAGCACACTGGGGGGCGCTGCTCCCAGGAATAGGGAGCCAGGCCAAGCCCGGTCCGCAGGCTCCAACCGATGCCTGGAAGAGCCCCATTTCGGCCTCGGAGGGGAGATCGGAGGAACGAAAGACTGGAAGTCCCGGTGGGACTGCGCTTCCCCTGTCTGCCACAGGGGGCGCTGCACCAGCCGAGAAGGAGCTGGGCCAAGCCCGGTCTGCAGGCTCCAACCGATGCCCGGAGGAGCCCCATTTCAGCCTCGGATGGAAGATCGGAGGAACGGGAGTCTGGAAGTCCCGGTGAGACTGCGCTTCCCCCATCTTCCACAGGGGGCGCTGCGCCAGGGAAGAAGGAGCTAGGCCAAGCCCAGTCCGCAGGCTCCAACCGATGCCCGGAGTAGCCCCATTTCAGCCTCGGAGGGAAGATCGGAGGAACGAGAGACTGGAAGTCCCGGTGAGACTGCACTTCCCCCATCTTCCACAGGGGGCGCTGCACCAGGCGAGAAGGAGCTGGGCCAAGCCCGGTCCGCAGGCTCCAACCGATGCCCGGAGGAGCCCCATTTCAGCCTCGGAGGGAAGATCGGAGGAACGGGAGTCTGGAAGTCCCGGTGAGACTGCGCTTCCCCCATCTTCCACAGGGGGCGGTGCGCCAGGGAAGAAGGAGCTGGGCCAAGCCCAGTCCGCAGTCTCCAACCGATGCCCGGAGGAGCCCCATTTCAGCCACGGAGGGGAGATCGGAGGAACGGGAGACTGGAAGTCCCGGTGAGACTGCGCTTCCCTCATCTGCCACAGGGGGCGCTGTGCCAGGGGAGAGGGAGCCGGGCCAAGCCCAGTCCCCAGGCTCCAACCGATGCCCGGAGGAGCCCCATTTCAGCCACGGAGGGGAGATCGGAGGAACGGGAGACTGGAAGTCCCGGTGGGACTGCGCTTCCCCCGTCTGCCACAGGGGGGCGCTGCACCAGGGGAGAGGGAGCTGGTCCAAGCCCAGTCCGCGGGCTCCAACCGATGCCCGGAGGAGCCCCATTTCAGCCTTGGAGGGAAGATCGGAGGAACGGGAGACTGGAAGTCCCGGTGAGACTGCACTTCCCCCATCTTCCACAGGGGGGCGCTGCACCAGGTGTGAGGGAGCCGGGCCCAAGCCCAGTCCCCAGGCTCCAACCGATGCCCGGAGGAGCCCCATTTCAGCCACGGAGGGGAGATCGGAGGAACGGGAGACTGGAAGTCCCGGTGGGACTGCGCTTCCCCCGTCTGCCACAGGGGGGCGCTGCACCAGGGGAGAGGGAGCTGGTCCAAGCCCAGTCCGCGGGCTCCAACCGATGCCCGGAGGAGCCCCATTTCAGCCACGGAGGGGAGATCGGAGGAACGGGAGACTGGAAGTCCCGGTGGGACTGCGCTTCCCCCGTCTGCCACAGGGGGGCGCTGCACCAGGGGAGAGGGAGCTGGTCCAAGCCCAGTCCGCGGGCTCCAACCGATGCCCGGAGGAGCCCCATTTCAGCCACGGAGGGGAGATCGGAGGAACGGGAGACTGGAAGTCCCGGTGAGACTGCGCTTCCCCCATCTGCCACAGGGGGGCGCTGCGCCAGGGGAGAGGGAGCCGGCCCATGCCCGGTCCGCGGGCTCCAACCGATGCCCGGAGGAGCCCCATTTCAGCATCGGAGCTCTGGCTGGGTTGCCTCTGAAAGGGAAGAAGACCCTCTCTATTGTTCAGCCTGTATCCAGTCTCTGAGCTCCAAGGCATTTTTGGCACAGATCCTTAACTGCAGTTCCAGCCTCTCATCCACATCACCATCCCCTGAAGATCTGGCCATATCAATATGCCCGAGGGGTTCTTTTCAGGGTAGCAGATCGGGTGGAGCGCGCGTCATTCTAGTGAGCCATGCTCAGATTTTACCCTAGCTCCTGGAAACGTGTCCAGGCACGAGGGATACACGTCCACACTCATTTGGGGGAGTTCCAGAATGGGAAATTCAACACTTTTTATCGAGATAAGTCGAATAGCTCCTCTCCAGCGCCCGTGAAAACTATAAGAAGGGCCCCGGCTAGAGCCCGTACTGGGGAAAGTGGGAGGGGGCACGTGCGGCGCCCCCTGTTGGCCGCTGGGTGGAACTGCAGTGGGCCCCAAAAATTATGGGAAGGCACCCTGGGTTCCCAAAATTACGGGGAGGCGCCCTGACTGCTGCTCCTGTAGGGGGGCAGAGGGAGGGGGCACGCGCGGCGCCCCCGGTGGCCGACGAGCAAAACTGCAGCGGGGCCCCAAAATTATTGGAAGGCGCCCCAGGTCCCCAAAATTATGGGCAGGCGCCCTGTCTGCTGCTCCTGCAGGGGGCAGATGGAGGGGGCATGTGCGGCGCCCCCCGGTGGCCACCGGGTGGAACTGCAGCGGGGCCCTAAAAAATTATGGGAAGGCACCCCAGGTCCCCAAAATTATGAGGAGGCGCCCTATCTGCTGCTCCTGCAGGGGGCAGATGGAGGGGGCACGTGCGGCGCCCCCCGGTGGCCACCAGGCGGAACTGCAGTGGGGAACTAAAAATTATGGGAAGGCACCCTGACTACTGCTCCTGTAGGGGGCAGAGGGAGGGGGCACGCGCGGCGCCCCCCGGTGGCCACCGGGCGGAACTGCAGCGGGGCCCCAAAATTATTGGAAGGCGCATCGGGTCCCCAAAATTATGGGGAGGCGCCCTGTCTGCTGCTCCTGCAGGGGGCAGATGGAGGGGGCATGTGCGGCGCCCCCCGGTGGCCACCGGGTGGTACTGCAGCGGGGCCCTAAAAATTATGGGAGGCACCCCGGGTCCCCAAAATTATGGGGAGGCGCCCTGATTGCTGCACCTGCAGGGGGCAGATGGAGGGGGCACGTGCGGCGCCCCCCGGTGGCCACCAGGCGGAACTGCAGTGGGGCCCTAAAAATTATGGGAAGGCACCCTGACTACTGCTCCTGTAGGGGGCAGAGGGAGGGGGCACGCGCGGCGCCCCCCGGTGGCCGCCGGGCGGAACTGCAGCGGGGCCCCAAAATTATTGGAAGGCGCATCGGGTCCCCAAAATTATGGGGAGGCGCCCTGTCTGCTGCTCCTGCAGGGGGCAGATGGAGGGGGCATGTGCGGCGCCCCCCGGTGGCCACCGGGTGGAACTGCAGCGGGGCCCTAAAAATTATGGGAGGCACCCCGGGTCCCCAAAATTATGGGGAGGCGCCCTGATTGCTGCTCCTGCAGGGGGCAGATGGAGGGGGCACGTGCGGCGCCCCCCGGTGGCCACCAGGCGGAACTGCAGTGGGGCCCTAAAAATTATGGGAAGGCACCCTGACTACAGCTCCTGTAGGGGGCAGAGGGAGGGGGCACGCGCGGCGCCCCCCGGTGGCCGCCGGGCGGAACTGCAGCGGGGCCCCAAAATTATTGGAAGGCGCATCGGGTCCCCAAAATTATGGGGAGGCGCCCTGTCTGCTGCTCCTGCAGGGGGCAGATGGAGGGGCATGTGCGGCGCCCCCGGTGGCCACTGGGTGGTACTGCAGCGGGGCCCTAAAAATTATGGGAGGCACCCCGGGTCCCCAAAATTATGGGGAGGCGCCCTGATTGCTGCTCCTGCAGGGGGCAGATGGAGGGGGCACGTGCGGCGCCCCCCGGTGGCCACCAGGTGACACTGCAGTGGGGCCCTAAAAATTATGGGAAGGCACCCTAACTACTGCTCCTGTAGGGGGCAGAGGGAGGGGGCACATGCGGCACCCCCCGGTGGCCGCCGGGCGGAACTGCAGCGAGGCCCCAAAATTATTAGAAGGCCTCCCGGGTCCCCAAAATTACAGGGAGGCACCCTGTCTGCTGCTCCTTAAGGGAAAGGGGGAATGTGTGGCACCCCCGGTGGCTGCCTGGTGGAACTGCAGTGGGCCCCTAAAATATATAAATCTATATTTTTTTAGAGAACCAATCAGTTGCTTTAATACAATCTGCATTGCACACACATACACACAGCATGGTCTGGCAAATGTGATTCCCGAGGACATGCCCGATTTTGATGCTGGGTAGTTGGGACATGCCCTTACTATCACCTCCTGTGGTCTGACTTGTGGGGACCTCATTTCAGGTCCCCACCATGTTGAAAGTCCCTCCAGTGTTGGTGTGCTGTCCGGTCTGTGTCCCCATAAGGATAGGAATACGAGTGCACACACACACACACACACACACACGATATGATGGTGAACTTTGACTATAAAAATGATTAGAATAATAGAAAGATGGTGTGACTAATACAAAGATGATATGAATAATACAAAATGATATGAATGATATACAGATGATATTTGTAAGTTATAAATATATTGTTTTTATTATGCTAATAATCTTTCTAGGAGTATACTGGAGTATAACAGGGGAGGCTCTGCCTCACCTGCCTACCCTAACCGCATATAACTGTTTAGTTCTACATTCTCACTGAGACCCTATGGCAGTGATGGCTAACCTTGACACTCCAGCTGTTGTTGAACTACACATCCCAGTATGCCCTGCTACAGTTTTGCTATTTGGCCATGCTAAAACTGATGTAGGGCATGCTGGGATGTGTAGTTCAACAACAGCTGGAGTGTCAAGGTTAGCCATCACTGCCCTATGGCATCAAAGTTTTTAGGACAAATATCCAATATGCCTCCTGTTTAGACACTGTAAGAGGTTTAACTTATTACCCTCTCTACTGTATTTATTTTACTAATTTGTTCTATTGCAGACATGATTGATTTTCTCAAACTGACATTTTGACAGATACCATCATTCCTAGATTGATTGTGTCTTTTTTCCTTTTAATATATTATGATGTCGCTCCAAAAGCCATGTATCGCTCACTTTAGTTGTGTGGCCGAGATATTGGGACAGATGTATTAAGCCTGGAGAAGTGATAAAGCAGTGATAAAGCAGTGATAAGTGCAAGGTGATAACGCACCAGGGCGTTATCACCTTGCATTTATCACTGCTTTAACACTTCTCCGGGCTTAGGTGGTCATTCCGAGTTGTTCGCTCGCAAGCTGCTTTTAGCAGCTTTGCACACGCTAAGCCGCCGCCTACTGGGAGTGAATCTTAGCATAGTAAAATTGCGAACGAAAGATTAGCAGAATTGCGAATAGACACTTCTTAGCAGTTTCTGAGTAGCTCCACACTTACTCGGCAACTGCGATCAGTTCAGTCAGTTTCGTTCCTGGTTTGACGTCACAAACACTCCCAGCGTTCGCCCAGACACTCCCCCGTTTCTTCAGACACTCCCGCGTTTTTCCCAGAAACGGCAGCGTTTTTTCACACACACCCATAAAACGGCCAGTTTCCGCCCAGAAACACCCACTTCCTGTCAATCACATTACGATCACCAGAACGAAGAAAAAACCTCGTAATGCCGTGAGTAAAATTCCTAACTGCATAGCAAATTTACTTGGCGCAGTCGCAGTGCGAACATTGCGCATACGCAATTAGCGGAAAATCGCTGCGATGCAAAGAAAATTACCGAGCGAACAACTCGGAATGACCACCTTAATACATATGCCCCATTGTAGAGTTACAATTTTAAAAACCTTTAAATTGAAATTCTTCCTTAGCATTGGAGATAATAAATGTTGTCCTTGCTGATGTGTTCACATGACAAGAAAAAACAAACAAAATTCCCCATGCACACTGCAACAGGCCAGCAAAATAGATTTACATCCTACATAATAATAATGATGGAAAATACAGAGATCTCAGTTACATACTGTACATTTGCAAACATACAGAAAGCCACCCTTCTTGACAAGGCATCTCTGCTTTGGTGGTCCTATGTTACACGATAATAGCACCTACTTTGGGTCATATGTTTGTGTTTCTAAATTGAGAGCTAACATACCTGGAGGCACCCCAAGATCCAACAATATGACAGTACAAGGACCTGCATACTCTCCAACTACTGATAACATCCCTGTCTTTCAGTGGTACATACAATGGTAGTTGCTCAAAACAATTTTCGCCTAGCATGCTGCAAATAGGCAAGTAAAAAAGATTACATAATCGAAAATGCAGGGCTCTCAGTCTCAGGACCACCAAAGCAGAGATGTCTTTCTGTTGCTGGTGGCTTACTATATCTTTGCAAATGTATGTAATGGACATCTCTTTATTCTATATTATTTTGTAGGATTTCTGTTTTGCTGAACTATTTGCAGTGTGCTGGGGGAAGTTTTCTTTTTTTCTTTTCTCGCCTAGAGCAAAATCTCCCTTACATGCATCTGTGATAGGCCTATAAGTTGATTTGAGCACCTACCATCTTGTTTATAGGTGTGCTCACATGTCATATAACCTCAATATTATTCTTTTTCTGGTGAGGTGATGAGGTGTTAACCTCATTTTTTTAAGCTTTGGACCTTTCTTAACATGGTACAACTTGTAGTTTCCCAGAAAGTTTCAGGATATCATTTATCTTAAGATTCATTTTGCTTTTCTTGAAAATATCCTTTATTTCTCTCTCATGGGTTTTATATTGTTGGAATCACTTCCATTTAATTTCCAAGCTTTCCCCTTGATGTATAAATGTGTTCCTTTCCACTAATCATACTTACTTTGGGGGTCATTCCAAGTTGATCGCTCGCTAGCAACTTTTTGCAGCGCTAAGATCAGGTTAAAACTTGGCAAAACTGTGCATGCATATGCACCGCAATGCACAGGTGCGTCATACGGGTACAAAGAGGATCGGTGCTGGGCGAAGGATTTAATGAAGAATCCATTTGCACAGCTGATCGCAAGGTGATTGACAGAAAGAGGGCATTTATGGGTGTCAACTGACCGTTTTCTGGGAGTGTTTGGAAAAATGCAGGCGTGTCCAAGCGTTTGCTGGGTGGGTGTCTGACGTCAATTCCGGGACCAAAAAGACTGAAGTGATTGCAGCAAGTGAGTAAGTCCAGAGCTACTCAGAAACTGCAAAAAACTTTTTTGTACCGCTCGGCTGCAAAAGCGTTCGCACACCTGCAAAGCAAAAATACACTCCCCCATAGGCGGTGACTATCTGATCGCAGCACAGCAAAAAGTTGCTAGCGAGCAATCAACTCGGAATGACCCCCTTAGTACTTTGTCTAATATCCATAGTTGCTATTCCTGCCCTTGAAATGCTTTCTTCATCACTTTTGCTTGTTCATAAAACAGTGCATCTGATCACCATTATAATTCAAATATTTACTGGAAATCACATGTTTAATATATGAGCTAATCGGCAGTTTGTTTCCTACCACTGTTATTGCTATATGCAGATAGGTAATAAAATCTAAACTATAAGTGTGCATAGGTTTCAGACCAAAATCATTGTGATTAACATCCCTTTCACACCAAAATTCTGGATCTGACTTGGAACATTAAACACGGGCTCCAATATGGGATATTCCTAGGTCAGCGCTGTTTTCACAGTGGGCCGGCACTTGTAGATGACACGGCTTCTACGGGGGCGGCAGAGTCTCGGGACTCAGTACACAGTGCGGATGCACCGCTTCTGAGGGAGCGAACTGAGTCAGTACACAACGAGTGTACACAGTACCCAGACTGGCATTACAGACTTAAAAAGCGACTAACTCCATTTTAAGCATTAAAAATGACCTCAGCCAGTATAAAAAAGCGGGAAGACCATGCACCATTGTAGGGGCGGGGCTACACTATGAACGGATCCAGCAGCTCACCAGCGTCTTTTTGCCTCTGCAGTGGACACAGACGCTGACTGACAGGGATGCGCAGCTCCTCCGGATTACCTCAGCGGTACCAGGGGGTCATAGCAGGGGGGGAGAGCTTACTAGTGTACTAAGTCCCCAATCTGGGTACTTAGGGGGTCATTCCGAGTTGTTCGCTCATTATTTTTTTCTCGCAACGGAACGATTAGTCGCTAATGCGCATGCGCAATGTCCGCAGTGCGACTGCGCCAAGTAAATTTGCTATGCAGTTAGGTATTTTACTCACGGCATTACGAGGTTTTTTCTTCGTTCTGGTGATCGTAATGTGATTGACAGGAAGTGGGTGTTTCTGGGCGGAAACTGGCCGTTTTATGGGTGTGTGCGGAAAAACGCTACCGTTTCTGGGAAAAACGCGGGAGTGGCTGGAGAAACGGAGGAGTGTCTGGCCGAACGCTGGGAGTGTTTGTGACGTCAAACCAGGAACGAAACTGACTGAACTGATCGCAGATGCCGAGTAAGTGTGGAGCTACTCAGAAACTGCTAAGAAGTGTCTATTCGCAATTCTGCTAATCTTTCGTTCGCAATTTTGATAAGCTAAGATTCACTCCCAGTAGGCTGCGGCTTAGCGTGTGCAAAGCTGCTAAAAGCAGCTTGCGAGCGAACAACTCGGAATGACCCCCTTAGTCTGCAACCTGGCTAAGCTTAGCATTCGCAGTAAGGGCACTGTGTGCTGGCACCAGGCTGTCACTCTTGAAGGGCTCTTTGTGGGTTAATTGTGCTTTCTGCAGCAGGGTACACTGGTATTCCACAGGGAATAATATCAGGGTGTAGAATTGGAGCTTGATCCGAGGCACCAACAGGCTAAAGTTTTGACTGTTCCCAGGATGCACTGCACCGCCTCCTCTATAGCCCCGCCTCCAGGCACTGGAGCTCAGTTTGTAAGTTGGTGCCTGCAGTGCAGGTCACTAACAGGGGGGGCTGCGCTAGGCAGCCCTAATAAGAGCTTTTTAAGAAGAAAGAAGACTTCAAGGGCCACAGCACAGGCACTAGATGCTGTGTATGTCATGCTGACATTCTGTGCTGCGGCTCCATCACCTCCCCTGTTGTGCTGCATACTCCCGCACCCTGGTTGCCGGGTACTTGCAGTGGAGGCGCTCCGGTCATCAGGCACAAATCACCGCTGCTGCTCTCCTGGAGATCGCGTGGCCGCACTTCAGGGAGGAGGTAAGAGGGTCCCCCAGGTGGTACCCGCCGAAATCGCAATCCGGTCGTGGGCCTAGGAGATGGACCGTGCCGCTGACGTGGACACTGTGGCCGTGCAGGGACCTCACTATATCCACCAGGGCAGCAAGCACAGGTCGGATTTACTAAAATCTGTTTATTATAGGCTCCATAGTACCCGGTGGTGAAGTCCAGCAGAGGGGATAAGGCACTGACCTGTAGCCCCTCCCCCAGCTCCAGGTGCCATCTACAGCAGGTGTTCCCACTGCATCTCTCTCCCTCACTCGCTGTCAGCATTTGGGCGCCATTTCACAGAGCTGCGCTGATCCTGGGACTGCTGGGCACTGTCTCCTCTGTAAAGCCGCCTGTCTTATCAGCGCTGTGCATTTACAGGACACTTAAGAATTCTACATGTCATTTAGACAGCGTTAGTGTTATGCACACCAGTGCCTGCAGGAAAGTACTGGTGTCAGAACTGTTATGCACTCCAGTGTCTGCAGGAATGTACTGGTGTTTGAACTGTTATGCAAAACAAATGGACTCACAGACAAACTGGGGAATATGACATAACGTACACAGAAGGTAATAGGGTAACAAAATACACACAAAGTGAACAGAGAAGCCCAGAGGCTAAGGAACTGGGTATCTCCTTTGTATTAGAACTGCACAGATGGAAAAAGCAAGATGTTGTGTTTTAATACATAGAGAACCCGAAATGCTGTTGCTAAGGGCAACAGCAAAACCCTAAAGGGTTACCAACGGGTGTGGCAGTAAACTCCTTGGTCAGAGATGGAATGATAGACACAAGGAGAGTCTCCACAATCCTATTTCTCACTTGCAGTGCACAGGTTTTAGCTTACTGCCACTAAACTGACCCCTGACACCTAGCACAGTGAGACAGGATTAGACAGGCAAGTCTTAGAATACAGCCGCAAACTTGCTAAGTTCACAGAGTGGTAACAGAACCCCAGCAAGCTAAACGACTGACTCCAGTCTTACTGCTGGGTCTGGATTGGCAGAGTGTAATACCAAATCCCCAGGCCTATTTGCAGTAAGCAACAAACAAATACAAAGCTACACAGTACTGGCTAACTTTCATGAACTGACTAACCAACAAAGATTCAGCAGCATCTGCTTACCCTGAAAAGAGGCCTTATAAAGCAGGTGCTGTCCACGCCCCACTCAGACCTCACAGACTGTGAGCACAAAAACCAGCACCGGATCCCCTGCCGTGCACAGAGCCTATAACCACTGCACAGCAAAAGACCCGAACCGGAGTATCAGCTGCGCTCAGGTTACTCCACTAGCACTTGTCTCCCGGTTGCCATGACGACGTGGCAGCACAGGGCAGGAGACCCTAACAGTACCCCCCCTCTGACGAGGGGTCAAAGAACCCCTACCACCGGGTTTATCGGGGAACTGCGAGAAGAAAGAGCGTATCAGTCTGGGGGCATGAAGATCACAACTGCGCACCCACGACCGCTCCTCCGGGCCATACCCCTTCCAGTGCACCAAAAATGACAGCCGACCCCGAACCACCTTGGAGTCAAGAATCCTTTCAACAACAAACTCCCTCTGGCCACGTATCAGAAGAGGGGAAGGTCTTCCACTGGAAGAAGGATTACTAATCGCCCGTTTTAAAAGGGAACAATGAAATGTTTTATTGATACCCAAAGAACGGGGCAGATCTAACTGAAATGCCACCGGATTGATAACCCTGGTGATCTTATAAGGGCCGATGAACCGGGGCCCTAACTTATGAGATGGCTGTCTCAACTTCAAATTCTTGGTAGACAACCAGACGAAGTCTCCTAATTTGAAGCTGCAGGGTCTTTTCCGCTTATCAAAAACCCTTTTGGTCACTAATGACACAGACACAAGGGCTTTCTTCACTTTCCGCCAAATACCTCTAAGGACCGAAACCACAGAGGAACCACCAGGCGTGGAGTCCAGGGGGTCAAAAGAATTGGCCTTAGGATGATGCCCATACACACAAAGGAAGGGAGAGATCCCTGTAGCAGAGTGAGCCGCGTTGTTATAGGCAAACTCCGCCATGGACAGATGAGCAACTCAGTCAGTCTGACACTTGGAGACATAACACCTGAGGAACTGCTCCAAGGACTGGTTCACCCTTTCAGTCTGCCCATTAGACTGCGGATGGTAGCCTGACGACAAGCTGACAGAAATCTGGAGATCGGAACAAAATGCCCTCCAGAATTTGGCCACAAACTGGGATCCGCGGTCAGAGACCACATCAAGTGGCAACCCGTGGAGACGCACAACATGCAGCATAAATAATTCAGACAGGCATCTGGCTGATGGCAGCCCAACCAGTGGAACGAAGTGCGCCATCTTCGAAAACCTGTCAACGACAACCCAGATGGCTGTCATCCCCGAGGATTTGGGCAAGTCCACCACAAAATCCATTGAAATGTGGGTCCATGGCTTAGATGGGATAGAGAGTGGATGTAATGGGCCAACAGGAACCCCTCTAGGAGTCTTATTTCGGGCACAGATGTCACATGCCCGAACCCACTGATCCACATCCTTAGCCACCGAGGGCCACCACACCGCCCTAGATAGCAACTCCCGAGTTCTGGCAATACCCGGGTGACCTGCCGACTTCTTGGCATGGAATTCCAGGAACACTCGCTGTCTTAACCTAGGAGGCACAAACAAAAGACCTACCGGAAGGTCTGGAGGAGCCTGCTCCTGTGCTCTAAGGACTAATGATAAGAGGTCCTGGGTAATGCCCACTTTAATACATGATGGGGAAACAATGGGCAACGGCTCCTCGGTGGTCTCCTGGATTGGAGCAAAACTCCGCGAGAGCGCATCAGCCTTGATGTTTTTTGACCCAGGGCGATATGTTATCAAAAAATTAAAGCGAGCAAAAAACAAAGCCCATCGTGCCTGCCTGGCATTGAGACGCTTCGCTGACTCTAAATATGCCAGATTCTTATGGTCAGTGAGAATTGAGACCACAAACTTAGCCCCCTCAAGCCAGTGTCTCCACTCCTCGAGTGCATCCTTAATAGCCAACAATTCCCGGTTACCCACGTCATAATTCATCTCGGCAGGCGAAAATTTACGGGAAAAGTAAGCACAGGGATGAAGGCGATTATCAGACACTCCCATCTGAGAAAGCACTGCCCCAATACCCATCTCAGAGGCATCCACCTCCACCACAAAAGGACGCTCTGGATCTGGGTGTCGCAGCACCTTGGCCGAAACAAATGCCCTTTTGAGACGGGCAAAAGCCGCTTTAGCCTCACAAGACCAGTGAGCAACATCCGCCCCTTTCTTAGTGAGTGCCACCAAGGGCGCCACTATAGACGAAAATCCAGCGATAAATCGTCTATAAAAATTCGCAAAGCCCAGGAAACGCTGAAGCGCCATCAAACTAGTGGGCTGCACCCAATCCAGGACTGCCTGTACCTTGGAACCCTCCATTTGGAAACCTTCTGGGGAGATAATATATCCTAGAAATGCGATTTGCTGAACTTCAAATTCGCACTTCTCCAGCTTTGCCCCAAGCCGGTGGTCTCTGAGTTTCTGGAGGACTAAGCGTACATGCTTCCGATGTTCCTCCAGGGAATGGGAGAAGATTAGGATGTCATCTAAGTATACAACTAAGAATCTATCCAAATATTCCCTGAGCACATCATTCATGAAATCCTGGAAGACTGCCGGGGCATTACAGAGCCCAAAAGGCATCACCAAATATTCATAATGCCCTGAGTGGGTATTAAAGGCAGTCTTCCATTCATCCCCCTCTCTTATTCGGATTAGATTGTACGCACCGCGTAGGCCAATCTTAGAAAAAATGGTGGCAGTACGAAGCTGGTCAAACAAGACCGAAATGAGAGGCAGTGGGTATGAGTTTTTAATCGTGATACGGTTCAATTCCCTGAAGTCAATGCAGGGTCGCAACGAACCGTCCTTTTTACCCACGAAGAAGAACCCCGACCCAACTGGAGACTGTGAAGGTCTGATAAATCCCTTAGCCAAGTTCTCCTGAATGTACTCTGCCATAGCCTGAGTCTCAGGACGTGACAGGGAGTACAACCTGCTCTTGGGAAGCTTAGCATTTGGCAACAAATCAATGGCACAGTCATAGGGGCGATGGGGAGGTAGTACCTCTGCAACTTTTTTGGAGAACACGTCCGCAAAATCTGCATAACACCCTGGCAATCCTGGCAAACTTAGCTGCGAGAGCCTGACTGGAAGGCTCAAGCAACTCCTGAAACAATCAGTACCCCAACTAAGAATCTCCCTAGAGACCCAGTCAAATTGAGGATTGTGGGCCCTTAACCAGGGTAACCCCAACACCAATGGGGCAAAAGTACAGACAGTCACATAAAAGGACAATTTTTCAGAGTGTGTGGCTCCAATAAACAAAGAAATCTGGCTAGTGCAAGAGGTAATTTTACCTTGGGATAATGGTTCCCCGTTTAACCCACAAATCTCAATTTCCGATGCAAAGGGTACTAAGGGAACAGAGTGTTTCAGGGCGAATTGGCGGTCCATAAAAACCCCGTCGGCCCCACTGTCCACAAAGGCCTCAGTCTTGACAGTTTGACCGAGGATCTTCAAGGTCACCGGAATGATAAAAGTCTTCTTGGGAAATTCTGACTTCTGGCCTGACAGGATATTTCCCATCACCCTCAGGCCCTGAAGTTTTCCGGCTTTTCTGGGCATGATACTACCACATGACCTTTATTCCCACAGTACAAACACAACCCCTGCTGTCTCCTCCGCGTCTTCTCACGCGAGGAGAGGCAGGTAGCCCCAATCTGCATAGGCTCCTCAGAAAATTCCTCAGAGTCTGAGGTTCCCTTGGAAAGGAAGGAAATCTCAGTCTCCCTTTCAAGCCTACGCTCTCTCAGCCGTCTATCCACCCGGATGGATAACTGCATGAGCTGATCCAAGCTATCAGGCAAGGGATATTGTACCAGTTGGTCCTTTATCTGGTTAGAAAGACCTCTTCGGTACTGGTGTCTCAGGGCTGGGTCATTCCACTGGGTATCATGGGCCAACCTCCGAAACTCCGTACAGTAAACCTCAACTGGCCTTCGCCCTTGCTTAAGGATCGAAATCTGAGCCTCGGCTGAGGCCGTCTTGTCAGGGTCATCATACAACATGCCCAGTGCCGTAAAAAAAGCATCAACACTTTTAAGCGACGGACAGTCAGGCTGCAACCCATATGCCCAGACCTGTGGGTCTCCTTGTAGCAAGGAAATCACTATGCCCACCCGCTGAATCTCCGACCCAGAAGACTGAGGCCTAAGCCGGAAGTATAGCTTGCAGCTCTCCTTGAAACAAAAGAACTGCGAGCGATCTCCAGAAAAACGATCCGGGAGATTTACTTTCGGCTCCTTAACCCCTGCAGGTGCTGCTGCTGCGGGAGCTCCACCAGCAGCCTGGGAGGTGTGCATTTTAATGGACAAATCATTAAATTGTCGAGTCAGGACCTGCACCTGATCGACCACCTGTTGCAACGTATTTTGAGGGGTATGCTCCATATTCCCACAAAATTTCAACAGGAGTATTAGGCTGCTGAATATGTTATGCACACCAGTGCCTGCAGGAAAGTACTGGTGTCAGAACTGTTATGCACTCCAGTGTCTGCAGGAATGTACTGGTGTTTGAACTGTTATGCAAAACAAATGGACTCACAGACAAACTGGGGAATATGACATAACGTACACAGAAGGTAATAGGGTAACAAAATACACACAAAGTGAACAGAGAAGCCCAGAGGCTAAGGAACTGGGTATCTCCTTTGTATTAGAACTGCACAGATGGAAAAAGCAAGATGTTGTGTTTTAATACATAGAGAACCCGAAATGCTGTTGCTAAGGGCAACAGCAAAACCCTAAAGGGTTACCAACGGGTGTGGCAGTAAACTCCTTGGTCAGAGATGGAATGATAGACACAAGGAGAGTCTCCACAATCCTATTTCTCACTTGCAGTGCACAGGTTTTAGCTTACTGCCACTAAACTGACCCCTGACACCTAGCACAGTGAGACAGGATAAGACAGGCAAGTCTTAGAATACAGCCGCAAACTTGCTAAGTTCACAGAGTGGTAACAGAACCCCAGCAAGCTAAACGACTGACTCCAGTCTTACTGCTGGGTCTGGATTGGCAGAGTGTAATACCAAATCCCCAGGCCTATTTGCAGTAAGCAACAAACAAATACAAAGCTACACAGTACTGGCTAACTTTCATGAACTGACTAACCAACAAAGATTCAGCAGCATCTGCTTACCCTGAAAAGAGGCCTTATAAAGCAGGTGCTGTCCACGCCCCACTCAGACCTCACAGACTGTGAGCACAAAAACCAGCACCGGATCCCCTGCCGTGCACAGAGCCTATAACCACTGCACAGCAAAAGACCCGAACCGGAGTATCAGCTGCGCTCAGGTTACTCCACTAGCACTTGTCTCCCGGTTGCCATGACGACGTGGCAGCACAGGGCAGGAGACCCTAACAGTTAGTTAAGAACAAGTGTACTGCTACATGAATATTTAGTACAAGTATTCTGTGATATACATTCAGTGTTTACTGTGCATTGTTATATCTGTATACATACATTTCTATATGTAGTATTACTAGTCCAGTGCAGTTTTATTTTTATATGCAATAATTTCTGCATTGTACCTGTGACTGTGTGTGCCTATAGCTGCTGTGTGGATTCTATTCTGTGTATCACACATATTGCTATCACTATGGGGGTCATTCCAACCTGATCGCACGCTGCCGTTTTTTGCAGTGATCAGATCACTACTGCGCATGCGTATTCACGGCAATGCGCAGGCACGTCGTACGGGTACAAAGCGGATCATTGCTGAGCGATGGATTTAATGAAGAATCCATTCGCACAGCCGATTGCAAGGAGATTGACAGGAAGAAGGCGTTTGTGGGTATCAACTGACCGTTTTGTGGGAGTGTTTGGAAAAATGCAGGCATGTCCAAGAGTTTGCAGGGCGGGTGTCTGACATCAATTCCGGGACCAGACAGGCTGAAGTGATCACAAGGGCTGAGTAAGTTCAGACCTACTCAGAAACTGCACAAAATGTTTTTGCAGAGCTCGGCTGCACAGGCGTTCACACACTTGCAAAGCTAAAATACACTCCCCTATAGGCGGCGACTATCTGATCAAAGCACTGCAAAAAGTAGGTAGCGAGCAATCAACTTGGAATGACCCCCTATATTCTGTGCCCTGGGGGTCTAAGTGCTTCAGGGTCTCATATACCATATAGTGTTCCACAGGATATACTGCAGGGGTGGCCAACCAGTCAGAGGCAAAGAGCCAGAAAAGATCTGTAGTCAAGAGCAAAAGCCACTATCATGTGGGGGCATCGCCTAGTTGTCACAAAGCCACACTCCATTTTTGTGTACAGCTTTCGGTATGACGATTGTAGAAGTATGACCTTATATCATAACCCCATTTTTCGTCATGTTGTACAGTGCCACATACATATAAAAACGCCAAAAAATTGGTGCCTCCAAAGTGCCAGATACATATATGCCCCCACAGTGCCAGATACATATATGCCCCCAGTGCCAGATACACATGTCTCCACTGCCAGATACACATGTCCCCACAGTGCCAGCTATGCCCCCAGTGCCAGATACATATGTCCCCTCAGTGTCTGCTATGCCCCCAATGCCAGATACATATGTCCCCAGTGCCTGCTATTCCCCAAGTGCCAGATATGCCCCCAGTGCCTGCTATGCCCCCAGTGCCAGATACACATGTTCCCAGTGCCTGCTATTCCCCAAGTTCCAGATATGCCCACAGTGCCTGCTATCCGCCCAGTGCCAGATATGCCCCCAGTGCCAGATACACATGTCCCCACAGTGCCTGCTATGCCCCCAGTTCCAGATATGCCTCCAGTGCCTGCTATGCCCCAGTGCCTGCTATGCCCCCAGTGCCAGATACACATGTCCCCACAGTGCCTGCTATGCCCCCAGTGCCAGATATGCCTCTAGTGCCAGATACACATGTCCCCACAGTGCCTGCTATGCCCCCAGTGGCAGATATGTCCCCAGTGCCTGCTATGCCCCCAGTGCAGATACACATGTCCCCACAGTGCCTGCTATGCCCCCAGTGCCAGATACACATGTCCCCACAGTGCCTGCTATGTTCCCAGTGCCAGATATGCCCCCAGTGCAGATACAAATGTCCCCACAGTGCCTGCTATGCCACCACAGTGCCTGCTATGCCCCCATAGTGCCAGATATGCCCCCAGTGCCTGCTATGCCACCAGTGCAGATACACATGTCCCCACAGTGCCTGCTATGCTCCCAGTGCCTGCTATGCCCCCAGTCCCAGATACACATGTCCCCACAGTGCTCACCAGCCACCCCGCGCCCCGCTCACCGCGCTGCTGCTCACTCTCCGTTGGCAGTGTCTCTCTTTAATTAGGCGCAGATCCGTGAGCCAATCAAAGCTAGCTGTCCGGCAGCCAATCAGGAGCCTTAGCTGCCGGTCCGCCAGCTCTGATTGGCTCACGGGCCAGCGCCATATTGAAGAGAGACACCACCACCGGAGAGGCGTGCGTGTGTCTGTGGCTGGGGGCAGCGGTGGCCAGGAGCCGATTGAGCTGCATGTGATGGATGAAAGAGCTGCATGTGGCTCGAGAGCTGAGGGTTGGCCACCGCTGATATACTGTTTTGTATTTTTCACTGTGTGTTTCAGTAGTGATGAGCGGGTTCGGTTTCTTGGAAACCGAACCCCCCCGAACTTCACCATTTTTACACGGGTCCGAGCCATACTCGGATTCTCCCGTATGGCTCGGGTAACCCGAGCGCGCCCGAACGTCATCATCCCGCTGTCGGATTCTCGCGAGATTCGGATTCTATATAAGCAGCCGCGCATCGCCGCCATTTTCACTCGTGCATTGCAAATGTTAGGGAGAGGACGTGGCTGGCGTCCTCTCCGTTATTGTTGAATTTGATTGTGCATTATTGCTTAATTCATTGTGGGGAGGACTGGGGAGCAGCTGTATAATATAGGAGGAGTACAGTGCAGAGTTTTGCTGATCAGTGACCACCAGTTATCCATTCTCTGCCTGAAAATAACGCTCCTTATCTGTGCTCAGTGTGCTGCATATATATCTGTGCTCACACTGCTTAATTGTGGGGACTGGGGAGCAGCTGTATTATATAGCAGGAGTACAGTGCAGAGTTTTGCTGACAGTGACCACCAGTATACGTTGTCTGCCTGAAAAACACTCCATATCTGTGCTCAGTGTGCTGCTTTATTTTAATGTGGGGACTGGGGACCACCAGTATAATTAATATTATATAGGAGGAGTACAGTGCAGAGTTTTGCTGACAGTGACCACCATTATACGTTGTCTGCCTGAAAAACACTCCATATCTGTGCTCAGTGTGCTGCTTTATTGTGGGGACTGGGGAGTCGGGACCACCAGTATAATATTATATAGGAGGAGTACAGTGCAGAGTTTTGCTGACACAGTGACCACCAGTATACTATATATAGCAGTACGGTACGGAAGGCCACTGCTGTACCTACCTCTGTGTCGTCATTAAGTATACTATCCATCTACATTCTATACCTGTGGTGCATTTTAGTTTTGCAGTTTGCTGACACAGTGACCACCAGTATACTATATATAGCAGTACGGTATGGAAGGCCACTGCTGTACCTACCTCTGTGTCGTCATTAAGTATGCTATCCATCTACATTCTATACCTGTGGTGCATTTTAGTTTTGCAGTTTGCTGACACAGTGACCACCAGTATACTATATATAGCAGTACGGTACGGAAGGCCACTGCTGTACCTACCTCTGTGTCGTCATTAGGTATACTATCCATCTACATTCTATACCTGTGGTGCATTTTAGTTTTGCAGTTTGCTGACACAATGACCACCAGTATACTAAATATAGCAGTACGGTACGGAAGGCCACTGCTGTACCTACCTCTGTGTCATCATTAAGTATACTATCCATCTACATTCTATACCTGTGGTGCATTTTAGTTGTGCGCAGTACATATAGTAGTAGGCCATTGCTATTGATACTGGCATATAATTCCACACTTTAAAATATGGAGAACAAAAATGTGGAGGTTAAAATAGGGAAAGATCAAGATCCACTCCCACCTCATGCTGAAGCTGCTGCCACTAGTCATGGCCGAGACGATGAAATGCCATCAACGTCGTCTGCCAAGGCCGATGCCCAATGTCATAGTAGAGAGCATGTAAAATCCAAAAAACAAAAGTTCAGTAAAATGACCCAAAAATCAAAATGAAAAGCGTCTGAGGAGAAGCGTAAACTTGACAATATGCCATTTACGACACGGAGTGGCAAGGAACGGCTGATGCCCTGGCCTAGGTTCATGGCTAGTGGTTCAGCTTCACATGAGGATGGAAGCACTCATCCTCTCGCTAGAAAAATGAAAAGACTTAAGCTGGCAAAAGCACAGCAAAGAACTGTGCGTTCTTCTAAATCACAAATACCCAAGGAGAGTCCAATTGTGTCGGTTGCGATGCCTGCCCTTCCCAACACTGGACGGGAAGAGCTTGCGCCTTCCACCATTTGCACGCCCCCTGCAAGTGCTGGAAGGAGCACCCGCAGTCCAGTTCCTGATAGTCAAATTGAAGATGTCACTGTTGAAGTACACCAGGATGAGGATATGGGTGTTGCTGGCGCTGGGGAGGAAATTGACAAGGAGGATTCTGATGGTGAGGTGGTTTGTTTAAGTCAGACACCCGGGGAGTCACCTGTTGTCCGTGGGACGAATATGGCTATTGACATGCCTGGTCAAAATACAAAAAAAATCAGCTCTTCGGTGTGGAATTATTTCAACACAAATGCGGACAACAGGTGTCAAGCCGTGTGTTGCCTTTGTCAAGCTGTAATAAGTAGGGGTAAGGACATTAACCACCTCGGAACATCCTCCCTTATACGTCACCTGCAGCACATTCATCATAAGTCAGTGACACGTTCAAAAACTTTGGGTGACAGCGGAAGCAGTCCACTGACCACTAAATCCCTTCCTCTTGTAACCAAGCTCCTGCAAACCACACCACCAACTCCCTCAGTGTCAATTTCCTCCTTACCCAGGAAAGCCAATAGTCCTGCAGGCCATGTCACTGGCAAGTGTGGCGAGTCCTCTCCTGCCTGGGATTCCTCCGATGCATCCTTGAGTGTAACGCCTACTGCTGCTGGCGCTGCTGTTGTAGCTGCTGGGAGTCGATCGTCATCCCAGAGGGGAAGTCGGAAGACCACTTGTACTACTTCCAGTAAGCAATTGACTGTCCAACAGTCCTTTGCGAGGAAGATGAAATATCACAGCAGTCATCCTGCTGCAAAGCAGATAACTCAGGCCTTGGCAGCCTGGGTGGTGAGAAACGTGGTTCCGGTATCCACCGTTAATTCAGAGGCAACTAGAGACTTGATTGAGGTACTGTGTCCCCGGTACCAAATACCATCTAGGTTCCATTTCTCTAGGCAGGCGATACCGAAAATGTACACAGACCTCAGAAAAAGAGTCACCAGTGTCCTAAAAAATGCAGTTGTACCCAATGTCCACTTAACCACGGACATGTGGACAAGTGGAGCAGGGCAGACTCAGGACTATATGACTGTGACAGCCCACTGGGTAGATGTATTGCCTCCCGCAGCAAGAACAGCAGCGGCGGCACCAGTAGCAGCATCTCGCAAACGCCAACTCGTTCCTAGGCAGGCTACGCTTTGTATCACCGCTCTCCAGAAGAGGCACACAGCTGACAACCTCTTACGGAAACTGAGGAAGATCATCGCAGAATGGCTTACCCCAATTGGACTCTCCTGGGGATTTGTGACATTGGACAACGCCAGCAATATTGTGCGTGCATTAAATCTGGGCAAATTCCAGCACGTCCCATGTTTTGCACATACATTGAATTTGGTGGTGCAGAATTATTTAAAAAACGACAGGGGCGTGCAAGAGATGCTGTCGGTGCCCCGAAGAATTGCGGGCCACTTTTGGCATTCAGCCACCGCGTACAGAAGACTGGAGCACCACCAAACAATCCTGAACCTGCCCTGCCATCATCTGAAGCAAGAGGTGGTAACGAGGTGGAATTCAACCCTCTATATGCTTCAGAGGATGGTGGAGCAGCAAAAGGCCATTCAAGCCTATACATCTGGCCACGATATAGGCAAAGGAGGGGGAATGCACCTGACTCAAGCGCAGTGGAGAATGATTTCAACGTTGTGCAAGGTTCTGCAACCCTTTGAACTTGCCACACGTGAAATCAGTTCAGACACTGCCAGCCTGAGTCAGGTCATTCCCCTCATCAGGCTTTTGCAGAAGAAGCTGGAGACATTGAAGGAGGAGCTAAAACAGAGCAATTCCGCTAGGCATGTGGGACTTGTGGATGGAGCCCTTAATTCGCTTAACCAGGATTCACGGGTGGTCAATCTGTTGAAATCAGAGCACTACATTTTGGCCACCGTACTCGATCCTAGATTTAAAACCTACGTTGTATCTCTCTTTCCGGCAGACACAAGTCTGCAGAGGTTCAAAGACCTGCTGGTGAGAAAATTGTCAAGTCAAGCGGAACGTGACCCGTCAACATCTCCTCCTTCACATTCTCCCGCAACTGGGGGTGCGAGGAAAAGGCTAAGAATTCCGAGCCCACCCGCTGGCGGTGATGCAGGGCAGTCTGGAGCGAGTGCTGACATCTGGTCCGGACTGAAGGACCTGCCAACGATTACTGACATGTCGTCTACTGTCACTTCATATGATTCTCTCACCATTGAAAGAATGGTGGAGGATTATATGAGTGACCGCATCCAAGTAGGCACGTCAGACAGTCCGTACGTATACTGGCAGGAAAAAGAGGCAATTTGGAGGCCCTTGCACAAACTGGCTTTATTCTACCTAAGTTGCCCTCCCTCCAGTGTGTACTCCGAAAGAGTGTTTAGTGCAGCCGCTCACCTTGTCAGCAATCGGCGTACGAGGTTACTTCCAGAAAATGTGGAGAAGATGATGTTCATCAAAATGAATTATAATCAATAACTCCGTGGAGACATTCACCAGCAGCAACTGCCTCCACAAAGTACACAGGGACCTGAGATGGTGGATTCCAGTGGGGACAAAATAATAATCTGTGAGGGTGGGGATGTACACAGTGAAAGGGGTGAGGAATCGGAGGATGATCATGAGGTGGACATCTTGCCTCTGTAGAGCCAGTTTGTGCAAGGAGAGATTGATTGCTTCTTTTTTTGGTGGGGGCCCAAACCAACCAGTCATTTCAGTCACAGTCGTGTGGCAGACCCTGTCGCTGAAATGATGGGTTCGTTAAAGTGTGCATGTCCTGTTTATACAACATAAGGGTGGGTGGGAGGGCCCAAGGACAATTCCATCTTGCACATCTTTTTTCTTTCATTTTTCTTTGCATCATGTGCTGTTTGGGGACAATTTTTTTGAAGTGCCATCCTGCCTGATACTGCAGTGCCACTCCTAGATGGGCCAGGTCTTTGTGTCGGCCACTTGTGTCGCTTAGCTTAGTCACACAGCAACCTTGGTGCGCCTCTTTTTTTCTTTGCATCATGTGCTGTTTGGGGACAATTTTTTTGAAGTGCCATCCTGCCTGACACTGCAGTGCCACTCCTAGATGGGCCAGGTGTTTGTGTCGGCCACTTGTGTCGCTTAGCTTAGTCACACAGCGACCTTGGTGCACCTCTTTTTTTCTTTGCATCATGTGCTGTTTGGGGACTATTTTTTTGAAGTGCCATCATGCCTGACACTGCAGTGCCACTACTAGATGGGCCAGGTGTTTGTGTCGGCCACTTGTGTCGCTTAGCTTAGCCATCCAGCGACCTCGGTGCAAATTTTAGGACTAAAAATAATATTGTGAGGTGTGAGGTGTTCAGAATAGACTGGAAATGAGTGGAAATTATGGTTATTGAAGTTAATAATACTATGGGATCAAAATTAACCCCAAATTCTATGATTTAAGCTGTTTTTTAGGTTTTTTTTGAAAAAAACACCCGAATTCAAAACACACCCGAATCCGACAAAAAAATTTCGGTGAGGTTTTGCCAAAACGCGTCCGGATCCAAAACACAGCCGTGGAACCGAATCCAAAACCAAAACACAAAACCCGAAAAATGTCTGGTGCACATCACTATGTTTCAGTCACCTCATACCACTTAAATCCTTTGTTTGTGCTCTGCAATTGCGGTCACATATCTTAGGTTTTTTTTGTCAGGTATTGTGTTTGTCTAGCTATATTGTACTGATACGCCCTAAGGCTACATTCCCAATAATGTCTGCTACATAGGGTGGGAAATCTGCCAACGCTCCTGCATCATGCAGTGCTGGCGCCACGGATTTACCTGAGGAAATGATTTCTCCTGAGCGTTCAGGTACTGGGTGTTCTGCACCCCCTAGTCAGCCCGAAGCTCCAGTGGCAGATCCACCTTAGGCTGTATTTTCAAATATGCTGACTACGCTTGTCCCTGTGGGACCTCCTGTGCCATTACAGCCACATATTGTCCCTATAGTTAATCCTCCATGGGCTACCCACCATGTTAATTCACCATGTCAACCCAGTAACAGCAATTAAATCAGTCCCTGGTTAAACAAAAACCTAACCCTCGCCCTACTGGGACCAAAGGGTCATCTAAGTGGGCAATTTCTTCCTCACAATCCAATAATATTTCAGATGATTCTTCCGATTCGGATGGGGAATATACTAATCCATCAGATGCTGATACCGCTACTTCTGATGAAGATTCTACAACACAGGTTGATGTTCCTGACCTAATGGAGGCTATCAAGCTGATTCTTCAGATTGATGATGAGATTGACCCTCCTGAGATGTCTAAGAAACCTAATTAGTTCAAACGTCAGAAGGTTACTAAATTAGTCTTACCACATTCTGACCATTTAATTGACATATGTCAGGAATTCTGGTCTTCTCCAGGAAATACATTTTAACTGTCTAAAAAGATGCTAGCTCGTTATCCTATCTCTGCGGAGTTAAGTAACCAGTGGGAAACCCCGCCACCAGTGAACTCACATGTAGCCCATCTTGTGGAGTCATCTACTCTGCCTGTCACCACCGTCACCTCTTTGAAGGAACTGATGGATTAGCGTGTGGAGGGTTGCTTGAAATCTATTTACACTCTTACAGGTGCTGTACATAGACCAACTATGGCAGCCTCTTGGGCTGGAAAAGGCATTGAAGCATGGGTTCAAGCAATTGAGGAAGAGCTACCTCTGAATTTTTCTGACACTGTTCTATATTACCACAGCCTCCCACTATATTCAGGAGGCGGCCTCTGATGCAGGCATTATGGCGACCAAGGCATCTACTACGTCTGTCCTGGCTCGCCGGATTCTGTGGTTACGGTCCTGGTCGGTGGACCTGGACTCTAAGAAGACCTTGGAGGTACTCCCTTTTAAGGGAGATATAATATTTGGAGATGATCTGAACAAGATTGAGACCGACTTGGCGTCGGCCGAGACTGCGTTTCTCCCAAATACTAATCCTTTGGTTCCGAAGGCTAAGATTACAACTTTTGGTTCCTTTCGACCTCCAGGTAAAGCAAAGGGTCAGGCGTCCCAAGACAGGCTCACACTTCCAAGTCCTCTTTGCCCAAACCTAAACATTCTTGGGCCGCTCGTCAGCCTGCTTCCAAATCGGACAAGGCTGCTGCATGACGGGACGGGCCTCCCCCTGGGAGGCTGACTTCTGCAGTTCGCCAAGGTATGGTTAAAGACCACTTCGCACGCCTGGGTGCAGGAAGTAGTTTCTCATGGGTGGAAAACCAGTGTACCTCGTAGAAAGCGATAAAACAATGGTAAGTCTTACCATAAATCTCATTTTTAACCTGTCCCTGTGTGTGTGTTCTGTCACTGTCACAGTATGTCAGACAAATAGTGTGTTTCTTGTAAGGCACAGTGTTCCTCTTCTCCAGGAGGTTCACTACAGTGTACTCAATGCAGTACACCCTCCCAGGGTAGCGGGGCAGAACCAGCTTAGCTGAATTCCATTAGGGGAATGATCTCCAATAGTTCCCCTTAATTGTCCCGCAATGAGAGAGACGCAATTCTTAAGACAATTGATGACTGAGTTTATGAGCAGGGACTCAGTACCCAAACCAGCGTCTCAGTCCCCTGCCATTTGTCCGCAAAAACGTCCTTTGGCCCATATCCTGTAGTCTGACTCTGATGATGAGGGGTCAGACATGGAGGAAGGGGAGGTGGATGCAGAGGTGGGGGAGGCTACTCTGTCACAGGAAATAGAGTCTCTCATAGAAGCTATTAGAGAGGTTCTGCATATCCCTGATAAGGTAACAGAGGAGACTGAGAAATCTTATTTTAATGTAAAAAATAAATCCTCAGCCACTTTTCCTGTGTCAAAGGAACTAAATACCCTGTTTGAAGAACCGTGGGTTAATCTTGATAGGAAATTTCAAATCCCTAAAAAGTGGATATCATCTTTTCCCTTTCCTCCTGAGGATAGAAAAAATGGGAAAATCCACCAATAGGGGATGCATCAGTATCCAGGCTGTCACGGAAAATTGTATTGTCTGTCCCTGGTGCAGCCTCCCTAAAAGACATGGCTGATCATAGAATTGAGACTATACTCAAATCTTTGTATACAGCTGATGGGGGAGGGGCACAGAGACCCACTATAGCATGTGGGTGGATTACTAAGGCCATTGTAAAATGGTTGGGTAACCTAATTGAGGGGTTAGGTACCTTGCCTAAGGAGGAGTTTAATTTACTCCTGGAACATATACAGGACTCTGCAAATTTTATGGTGGAAGTCATGAAAGAAATAGGCTTGCTTAATGCACGCACCACTGCTATGGCAGTGTCAACATGCAGAGGCTTATGGCTATACCAGTGGACTACCGACGTGGTCTCCAGGAAAGACGTGGAAGGCCTACCCTTCACAGGAGAGGCCTTTTTTGGAGATGAACTAGACAAAAGGATCTCCAAAGCTACTGTGGGTAAGTCCACGTATCTTCCTTCTGCAGCTCCCCCAGCCAGGGAGGCTTGAGTCAGGACCTAATCTACAGTCCTTTCGGACTGCCAAGTTCAAGGGCAAAACCAGAGGTTCTTCTACAGCCACCAGAGGCGCTAGAGTTAAACCACGAAAACCAGCAACTGCAGGTTTACAGGAGCAGAGCTCTAGTTCTGCTTCCTCAAAGCCTTCAGCATAACGGTGGACCGGCAGGTGGAAGCCCGACTAAAATTTTTCAGTCACATCTGGACAACATCATGCCAGGATCCCTGGGTCATAGATCTTATTTCTCAGGGATACAGACTGGAGTTTCAGGAGCTCCCACTTCACAGATTCTTCAAATCAGGCTTACCAGTTTCACAGAATATTACAGGATAGCAGCGCTTGGAGTGAAAAGCAGTGAAAATATGATGTAAATGAAAATAAAGTAAAATTGTGGCACATAAAGATGGATGGATTGAAAGGTGAAAAAACAATTATTTAATAAAAACAGGTTGAATGCATACATTTAGCTACAGATAAAATATAGAATAAGAATGTCCAGAATCACCAGTGAGAGCTGCTTAAATGGTGGTGTCCGTTCCTTAATTAACATGGACTGCAGATAGGTGTATGGAATAAATGATTAAGGGGTGATGAACTTATTCCATACACCTATCTGCAGTCCATGTTAATTAAGGAACGGACACCACCATTTAAGCAGCTCTCACTGGAGCCACAATTTTATTTTATTTTCATTTACATCATATTTTCACTGCTTTTCACACCAAGCGCTGCTATCCTGTAATATTGGGGGTCATTCCGAGTTGTTCGCTCGCAAGCGGATTTTAGCAGATTTGCTCATGCTAAGCCGCCGCCTACTGGGAGTGAATCTTAGCATCTTAAAATTGCGAACGAAGTATTCGCAATATTGCGATTACACACCTCATAGCAGTTTCTGAGTAGCTCCAGACTTACTCGGCATCTGCGATCATTTCAGTGCTTGTCGTTCCTGGTTTGACGTCACAAACACACCCAGCGTTCGCCCAGACACTCCCCCGTTTCTCCGGCCACTCCTGCGTTTTTTCCGGAAACGGTAGCGTTTTTTCCCACACGCCCATAAAACGGCCTGTTTCCGCCCAGTAACACCCATTTCCTGTCAATCACATTACGATCGCCAGAACGATGAAAATGCCGTGAGTAAAATTCCTAAGTGCATAGCAAATTTACTTGGCGCAGTCGCAGTGCGGACATTGCGCATGCGCATTAAGCGGAAAATCGCTGCGATGCGAAGATTTTTACCGAGCGAACAACTCGGAATGACCCCCATTGTGTGTTGTTTTTGGCTATCGCACAGGATTGACTAATCCTGTTTTTATAGCAGCAGCAGAATTAGAACAACAACCCACTTTGCGCCTGATCCCAACCTTGGTTAAATTCTTACCAGTTTCACAGGAAGCAAGTACAGGTTGAGTATCCCATATCCAAATATTCCGAATTTTTTGAGTGAGAATGAGATAGTGAAACCTTTGTTTTCTGATGGCTCAATGTACACAAACTTTGTTTAATACACAAAGTTATTAAAAATATTGTATTATATGACCTTCAGGCTGTGTGAATAAGGTGTATATGAAACATAAATGAATTGTGTGTATGTACACAAACTTTATTTAATGCACAAAGTTATTAAAAATATTGGATAAAGTTACCTTCAGGCTGTGTGTATAAGGTGTATATGAAACATAAATGTATTCTGTGCTTAGATTTGGGTCCCATCGCCATGATATCTCATTATGGTATGCAATTATTCCAAAATACGGAAAAATCAGATATCCAAAATACTGCTGGTCCCAAGCATTTTGGATAAGGGATACTCAACCTATATAACCTTACAGGACACTATTCAAAAACTGGTACAGACTCAGGACATTGTTCCAGTTCCACCTCACCTGCAAAACAGGGGATATTGGGGGTAGTTCTGAGTTGATCACAGCAGCAAGTTTGTTAGCAATTGGGCAAAACCATATGCACTGCAGGGGGGGTGGGGGTGGGGGGGGCAGATATAACATTTGCAGAGAGAGTTAGATTTGAGTGGGTTATTCGTTTCTGTGCAGGGTAAATACTGGCTGCTTTATTTTTACACTGCAATTTAGATTTCAGTTTGAATACACCCCACCCAAATCTAACTCTCTCTGCACTTGTTATATCTGTCCTCCCTGCAGTGCACATGGTTTTTCCCAACTGCTAACAAATTTGCTGCTGCGATCAACTCAGAATTAGGCCCATTATTCCAACCTATTTGTAGTACCGAAACCGGATGGTTCAGTAAGACCGATTTTGAACCTCAAGTCGTTGAACCCGTACTTAAGAGTGTTCATATTCAAGATGGAGTCTCTGAGAGTGGTGATCTCAGATGTGTAGGAGAGGGAATTCCTATTTTCTCTGGATATCAAGGATGCGTACCTTCACATTCCGATCTGGCCGCCTCATCAGGCTTATCAACGGTTTGCACTGCAGGACTGTCACTTCCAGTTCCAAGCACTGCCATTTGGTCTTTCCACGGCACGAAGAGTGTTCACCAAGGTCATGGCAGAGATGATGTTTCTACTCCGCAAACAGGGAGTGAACATAATTCCATACCTGGACGATCTTCTGACAAAGGCACCGTCCAGGGAGCGGTTGATGGACAGTATTTGCCTCTCAACCACACTACTCCTGGATCACGGGTGGATTCTGAACTTACCAAAATCTCACCTGGAACCGACACAGAGACTTTCCTTTCTGGGATTGATACTGGACACAAAATCTCAGAGAGTGGTCCTTACTGTGGAGAAGGCTATGGAAATCCAGGTGATGGTTCGGGTTGTCCTGTAGCCAACCCAGATTTCGGTACATCTGTGCATTCACCTTCTGGGGAAAATGGTGGCCTCTTATGAGGCGCTTCAGTACAGAAGGTTTCATGCAAGGCCCTTCCGGCTAGATCTATTGGACTAATGGTCCGGATCACATCTTCACATGCACTAGAGGATCCATCTGTCGCCAAGAGCTAGGATCTCTCTTCTGTGGTGGCTACAGACTTCTCACCTCATCGAAAGTCGGAGGTCCGGGATGCAGAATTGGATTCTGCTAACCACAGACGCAAGCCTCAGAGTTTGGGGAGCAGTCACCCAGGGGGAACAGTTTCAAGGAAAATGGTCAAGTCAGGAAGTCGTCCTTCCAATAAACATCCTGGAACTTAGGGCTATCTACAACGTCCCTCTGCAGGCCTCATCCCTACTTCGGAATCAGGCCATTCAAGTGCAGTCGGACAATGTAACAGTGGTAACGTACATAAACCGACAGGCGGAACGAAATGCAGAGCAACCATGTCAGAGGTCTCAAAAATTCTCCGCTGGGCGGAAAAACACGCCGTGGCATTGTTGGCGGTCTTCATTCCGGGAGTAGACAACTGGGAAGCAGACTTCTTCAGCAGACACAACCTGCACCCGGGGGAGTGGAGCCTTCACCCGGAAGTGTTCAGGTGCTTGACACATCGGTGTGGATATCCACAAATCAACATGATGGCCTCTTGTCTCAACAAGAAGCTCAAGCGATATTGTTCCAGGTCAAGAGACCCAAAAGCAGTGGTGGTAGACGCTCTGACAACTCCGTGGGTCTACTAGATGGTGTACGTGTTTCCTACACTTCCTCTGATCCCAAGAATTCTAAAAAGAACAAGAAGGGAAAACGTTCAAGCAATACTCATTGCTCTGGACTGGCCAAGAATGGCCTGGTACGCAGACCTTCTGGAGATGCTCATAAAAGATCCGTGGCCTCTGCCTCTTCGCAAGGATCTTCTGCACCTGGACCCATTTATCTATCAAGACTTACTCTGGCTACGTTTAACGGCATGGAGGTTGAACTGCTGATCCTAGCCAGGAGAGGGATTCCTGACAAGGTCATCCCAACTATGATCCAAGCCAGGAAAGGGGTAATGTCTAAACATTTCCACTGTGTATGGAAGAAGTATGTTTCTTGGTGTGAGAACATTCAATATTCTGTGGTGGAATTTCTTCTTGGACGTCTCCTGCTTTTTCTGCAGTTGGGAGTGGATGTGGGCCTACGCCTAGGTTCCATTAAAGCCCAGATTTCGGCTTTGTCTATTTTCTTTCATAAACATTTGGCTTTTCTCCCTGAGGTCCAGACGTTCTTGAAAGGTGTTCTACATATCCAACCTCCCTTTTTGCCTCCCACGGCACCATGGGATCTCAATTTGGTGCTGCAGTTCCTCCAATCAGACTGGTTTGAACCATTGCAGGAGGTTGATGTAAAGTACCTGACGTAGAAGACCGTCACACTATTGGCCTTGGCCTCAGTTAGACGTGTGTCCGAACTAGGGGCGTTGTCTCACAAAAGTCCCTACTATTTTTCCATGAAGACAGTGCTGAACTCAACTCGTCAGCAATTTCTTTCTAAGGTAGTGTCTGCTTTTGACATCAACCAACCAATTGTGGTTCTGGCTGTGATGGACACCTCTGCCACTTCAAAGTCTTTGGATGTTGTGACCGCTTTGAAGGTGTATGTAAAGAGAACAGCTCATCACAGAAAATCCGACTCGCTGTTCGTTCTCTATGATCCCAATAAAATTGGGTGTCCTGCTTCAAAGCAGTGTATTGCATGCTGGATCAAGTTCACAATCCAGGATGCTTATTCCACGGCAGGATTGCCAGTTCCAAAATCTGTACATGCCCACTCTACTAGGTCAGTGGGTTAGTCTTGGGTGGCTGTCCAGGGTGTCTCAACTTTATAGCTCTGCCGAGCAGCTACTTGGTCAGGTTTGAACACGTTTGCTAAGTTCTACAAGTTCGATACTCTGAGGCCTCTGAGGACCTTCAGTTTGGTCAGTCAGTTCTGCAGGAACCTCAGCACTCTCCCACCCAGTTTGGGAGCTTTGGTGCTTCCCCGTGGTACTAAATGGATTCCCAGTATCCTCTAGGATGTAAGAAAAAATAGGATTTTAATTATCTACCAGTAAATCCTATTCTCGTAGTCCATAGAGGATACTGCGCGCCCGCCCGGTGCTTCGTTTTTCCTGCACTGTTACTTGGTTAAGTATTCTGGTTTGTTCAGCCTTTGCTGTTCATGTTTCAAGTTTGGTTAGTATGGCTTTCCTATTCTTCTGTGTGTGTGCTGGTTCGTAATCTCACCCCTTTTATTATCTATCCTTCTCTCAAAGTATGTCCGTCTCCTCGGGCACACTTTCCTAGACTGATAGGAGAGGCATAGAGGGAGGAGCCAGCGCACACTATCAAATTCTTAAAGTGCCCAAGGCTTCTAGTGGACCAGTCTATACCCCATGGTACTAAATGGATTCCCAGTATCCTCTACAGACTATGAGAAAAGGATTTACCGGTAAGTAATTAAAATCCTATTTTTGTAAATAATATTCCAAATAAGGAAAAATTGTGTTTTAAATAAAATAAATAGAATAAAAATTATAAAGTCATGTAACATATCATTAATTAGGTAACATGTTTGGAGTAATGGTTAGCATTACTGCCTTACAGTAGGTCTTGAGATTTTGGTTTTGATTTCCTGGGCACTGTGTTTGCATGGATTTCTTCCCACACTCCAAAAATATACCGGTAGATAAATTTGCTCCCAACAAAAACATGCCAGGTGTGCGTGTGGCAGAGAATATTGATTGCAAGGTCCACTGGGGCAAGAACTGATATGAATGGGCATAATATTCTATGTAAAGAGCTGAGAAATGTGTGTGCTCTGGTAATAAATACATACATTAATAAATAATCTGTTTATCATTTAACAGGAATTATTCAATGGTTTCCACTCCTTTCTCATGCAGAATATTTGAATATAAAGTTTCAACATCACAGGTAATGAGGTGATATGACTCCTTCCCTGTGATATTAACAATTTTATGTAATAAATGTGAAGTGTCTCTTATTAATATGATGTGAGAGATGTTACGTGACTTTGCAAAAATGAATGAACTAAAAAGGCTTAATTGTAATACTTACATTGTTCTAGGATGCTCTTTTTTTAATATGGTATGTCAGATTATCTCTAAGGGTTTTTCTGCTTTTTCACACATAATTTTAAACAATATCCAAAATAGATTTATAGAAACTTTCCTCTATTTGACGGTCTCTTAAATTTAGCTTTATCCTTCTCTTGTGTTAGATAACTATATATTTATCCCGTGTCTCCCTTTCAGGTCGGTGTAAATTATTCTAAAAAACAAATTTTTCTTATTCTTCAAATTTATAGGTATAAAGGTTGCATTAAAAAAATTTCTTAGTGGAATTGATCCCTATTCTTCATTGTAAGTAAGCTCTGAAGTGCAGGATCCTTTTCCCTCATGTTCCTCCCCAATCAGTAGCCATGTCACCAATGCTCTGCTCCCTTATCTCCTACTCCCCTTCAGTTAAGGAGGGTACACATGGAGCGATAATCTAAGCAATCTAACTAGATTGCTCAGATTTTCAGCAAGATCGCTCCGGGTGTACCCCTAACAGCGATAGCGATGCGCAGCCCTGCGCATCGCTATCGCTGGTGCTAGATTGGCCTGCCATGCAGACCAATCTTGTCTCTCACTTCACCCGCTGGGTGAAGTGAGCGGCCCCCCCGTCTCCCCACTCACACGCTCAGCACAGATCGCGCTGTGCTGAACAGCGGGAGAGATGTGTGCTGAGTGGTTCGCTCAGCACACTACTCTCCCGCATCGGCCCGTCTATATGGGCCTTAACTCTGACACTGTTTGCTCATCTATTGAATACAATGATACAAAATTAGTGATGAGCGGGTTCGGTTCCTCGGGATCCGAACCACCCCCCCCCCCCGAACATTCACCCATTTTTGCACGGTTCCGCCAGCCTCGGATCCTCCCACCTTGCTCGGTTAACCCGAGCGCGCCCAAATGTCATCATCCCGCTGTCGTATTCTCGAGAGATTCGTATTCTATATAAGGAGCCGCGCGTCACCGCCATTTTTCACTCGTGCATTGGAGATGATAGTGAGAGGACGTGGCTGGCGTTCTCTCAGTTTCTGTGTTCAGTGTGCTGCAAATATCTGTGCTCAGTGTGCTGCAAATATCTGTGCTCAGTGTGCTGCAAATATCTGTGCTCAGTGTGCTGCAAATATCTACGTTCTCTGCCTGAAAAACGCTCCATATCTGTGCTCAGTGTGCTGCAAATATCTGTGCTCAGTGTGCTTTATTGTGGGGACTGAGGACCAGCAGTATTATATAGTAGGAGGACAGTGCAGAGTTTTGCTGACCAGTGACCACCAGTATTATACGTTCTCTACCTGAAAAACGCTCCATATCTGTGCTGCATTGTAGTATATAGTAGGAGGACAGTGCAGAATTTTGCTGACCAGTGACCACCAGAATTATATCAGTACGGTACAGAAGGCCACTGCTCTACCTACCTCTGTGTTGTCAAGTATACTATCCATCCATACCTGTGGTGCATTTACGTTTTTGTGCGCAGTATAGATATAGTAGTAGGACAGTGCATAATTTTGCTGACCACCAGTATATAATATATAGCAGTACGGTACAGTAGGCCACTGCTCTACCTACCTCTGTGTCGTCAAGTATACTATCCATCCATACCTGTGGAGCATTTAAGTTTTTGTGCGCAGTATATATATATAGTAGTAGGACAGTGCATAATTTTGCTGACCACCAGTATATAATATATAGCAGTACGGTACAGTAGGCCACTGCTCTACCTACCTCTGTGTCGTCAAGTATACTATCCATCCATACCTGTGGTGCATTTAAGTTTTTGTGCGCAGTATAGATATAGTAGTAGGACAGTGCATAATTTTGCTGACCACCAGTATATAATATATAGCAGTACGGTACAGTAGGCCACTGCTCTACCTACCTCTGTGTCGTCAAGTATACTATCCATCCATACCTGTGGTGCATTTAAGTTTTTGTGCGCAGTATATATATAGTAGTAGGACAGTGCATCATTTTTCTGACCACCAGTATATAATATATAGCAGTACAGTACAGTAGGCCACTGCTCTACCTACCTCTGTGTCGTCAAGTATACTATCCATCCATACCTATGGTGCATTTAAGTTTTTGTGTGCAGTATATATATAGTAGTAGGACAGTGCATAATTTTGCTGACCACCAGTATATAATATATAGCAGTACGGTACAGTAGGACACTGCTCTACCTACCTCTGTGTCGTCAAGTATACTATCCATCCATACCTATGGTGCATTTCAGTTTTGCACAGTTTGCTGACCACCAGTATATAATATATAGCAGTACGGTACAGAAGGCCACTGCTCTACCTACCTCTGTGTCGTCAAGTATACTATCCATCCATACCTGTGGTGCATTTCAGTTTTGCACAGTTTGCTGACCACCACTATATATAATATATAGCAGTACGGTACAGTAGGCCACTGCTCTACCTACCTCTGTGTCGTCAAGTATACTATCCATCCATACCTGTGGTGCATTTCAGTTTTTGTACGCAGTATATATAGTAGTAGTCCATTGCTATTGATAAATATATTACAGACATATAATTCCACACATTAAAAAATGGAGAACAAAAATGTGGAGGGTAAAATAGGGAAAGATCAAGATCCACTTCCACCTCATGCTGAAGCTGCTGCCACTAGTCATGGCCAAGATGATGAAATGCCATCAACGTCGTCTGCCAAGGCCGATGCCCAATGTCATAGTAGAGAGCATGTAAAATCCAAAAAAACAAAAGTTCAGTAAAATGACCCAAAAATCAAAATTAAAATCGTCTGAGGAGAAGCGTAAACTTGCCAATATGCCATTTACGACACGGAGTGGCAAGGAACGGCTGAGGCCCTCTCCTATGTTCCTCCTGACTAGTGGGTCAGCTTCACATGACGATGGAAGCAATCATCCTCCTGCTAGAAAACTTAAAAGACTTAAGATGGCAAAAGCACAGCAAAGAACTGTGCGTTCTTCTAAATCAGAATCGCCAAGGAGAGTCCAATTGTGTCGGTTGCGATGCCTGACTTTCCCAACACTGGACGGGAAGAGGTGGCGCCTTCCACCATTTGCACGCCCCCTGCAAGTGCTGGAAGGAGCACCCGCAGTCCAGTTCCTGATAGTCAAATTGAAAATGTCACTGTTGATGTACACCAGGATGAGGATATGGGTGTTGCTGGCGCTTGGGAGGAAATTGACAAGGAGCATTCTGATGGTGAGGTGGTTTGTTTAAGTCAGGCACCCGGGGAGACATCTGTTGTCCGTGGGACGAATATGGCCATTGACCAGCAATCGGCGTACGAGGTTACTTCCAGAAAATGTGGAGAAGATGATGTTCATCAAAATGAATTATAATCAATTCCTCCGTGGAGACATTCACCAGCACTTGCCTCCAGAAAGTACACAGGGACCTGAGATGGTGGATTCCAGTGGGGAGGAATTAATAATCTGTGAGGAGGGGAATGTACACAGTGAAAGGGTTGAGGAATCGGACGATGAGGAGGAGGTGGACATCTTGCCCCTGCAGTGCCAGTTTGTGCAAGGAGAGATTGATTGCTTCTTTTTTGGTGGGGGCCCAAACCAATCAGTCATTTCAGTCACAGTCGTGTGGCAGACCCTGTTGCTGAAATGATGTGTTTGTTAAAGTGTGCATGTCCTGTTTATAGAGGAGGGCCCAAGGACAATTCCATCTTGCACCTCTTTTTTCTTTCATTTTTCTTTGCATCATGTGCTGTTTGGGCACTATTTTTTGAAGTGCCACTCCTAGATGGGCCAGGTGTTTGTGTCGGCCACTTGGGTCGCTTAGCTTAGTCACACAGCTACCTCATTGCGCCTCTTTTTTTCTTTGCATCATGTGCTGTTTGGGGACTATTTTTTTAATCTGCCATCCTGTCTGACACTGCAGTGCCACTCCAGATGGGCCAGGTGTTTGTGTCGGCCACTTGGGTTGCTTAGCTTAGTCACACAGCTACCTCATTGCGCCTCTTTTTTTCTTTGCATCATGTGCTGTTTGGGGACAATTTTTTTAATCTGCCATCCTGTCTGAAACTGCAGTGCCAGACAGGATTGCAGATACCACTGTGACTGGAATGATGATGAATGATACACAGTCACAGGACACTACTACCACAGCACCCTACAGCAGCAAGATGCAGCACAAGAGAGACACTGTACTAGTATTACTGAGCATCACAAAAGCACTCTGGAATTGTCACCCCCCCCAGATACCACTGTGACTGGAATGATGATGAACGATACACAGTCACAGGATACTACTACCACAGCACCCTACAGCAGCAAGATGCAGCACAAGAGAGACGCTGTACTAGTATTACTGAGCGCACAAAAGCACTGAGGTCGCTGGATGACTAAGCTAAGCGACCCAAGTGGCCGACACAAACACCTGGCCCATCTAGGAGTGGCACTGCAGTGTCAGACAGGATGGCACTTCAAAAAAATAGTCCCCAAACAGCACATGATGCAAAGAAAAAAAGAGGTGCACCAAGGTCGCTGGATGGCTAAGCTAAGCGACACAAGTGGCCGACACATACACCTGGCCCATCTAGGAGTGGCACTGCAGTGTCAGGCAGGATGGCACTTCAAAAAAATAGTCCCCAAACAGCACATGATGCAAAGAAAAATGAAAGAAAAAAGAGGTGAAAGATGGAATTGTCCTTGGGCCCTCCCACCCACCCTTATGTTGTATAAACAGGACATGCACACTTTAACAAACCCATCATTTCAGTGACTGGGTCTGCCACACAACTGTGACTGAAATGACTGGTTGGTTTGGGCCCCCACCAAAAAAAGAAGCAATCAATCTCTCCTTGCACAAACTGGCTCTACAGAGGCAAGATGTCCACCTCCTCCTCATCGTCCGATTCCTCACCCCTTTCACTGTGTACATCCCCCTCCTCACAGATTATTAATTCGTCCCCACTGGAATCCACCATCTCAGGTCCCTGTGTACTTTCTGGAGGCAATTGCTGGTGAATGTCTCCACGGAGGAATTTATTATAATTCATTTTGATGAACATTATCTTCTCCACATTTTCTGGAAGTAACCTCGTACGCCGATTGCTGACAAGGTGAGCGGCTGCACTAAACACTCTTTCGGAGTACACACTGGAGGGTCGGCAACTTAGGTAAAATAAAGCCAGTTTCTGCAAGGGCCTCCAAATTGCCTCTTTTACCTGCCAGTATACGTACGGACTGTCTGACGTGCCTACTTGGATGCGGTCACTCATATAATCCTCCACCATTCTTTCAATGGTGAGAGAATCATATGCAGTGACAGTAGACGGCATGTCAGTAATCGTTGGCAGGTCCTTCAGTCCGGACCAGATGTCAGCACTCACTCCAGACTGCCCTGCATCACCGCCAGCGGGTGGGCTCGGAATTCTTAGCCTTTTCCTCGCACCCCCAGTTGCGGGAGAATGTGAAGGAGGAGCTGTTGACGGGTCACGTTCCGCTTGACTTGACAATTTTCTCACCAGCAGGTCTTTGAACCTCTTCAGACTTGTGTCTGCTGGAAAGAGAGATACAACGTAGGTTTTAAATCTAGGATCGAGCACGGTGGCCAAAATGTAGTGCTCTGATTTCAACTGATTGACCACCCGTGAATCCTGGTTAAGCGAATTAAGGGCTCCATCCACAAGTCCCACATGCCTAGCGGAATCGCTCTGTTTTAGCTCCTCCTTCAATGTCTCCAGCTTCTTCTGCAAAAGCCTGATGAGGGGAATGACCTGACTCAGGCTGGCAGTGTAACTGACTTCACGTGTGGCAAGTTCAAAGGGTTGCAGAACCTTGCACAACGTTGAAATCATTCTCCACTGCGCTTGAGTCAGGTGCATTCCACCTCCTTTGCCTATATTGTAGGCAGATGTATAGGCTTGAATGGCCTTTTGCTGCTCCTCCATCCTCTGAAGCATATAGAGGGTTGAATTCCACCTCGTTACCACCTCTTGCTTCAGATGATGGCAGGGCAGGTTCAGGAGTGTTTGCTGGTGTTCCAGTCTTTGGCACGCGGTGGCTGAATGCCGAAAGTGGCCCGAAATTCTTTGGGCCACCAACAGCATCTCTTGCACGCCCCTGTCGTTTTTTAAATAATTCTGCACCACCAAATTCAATGTATGTGCAAAACATGGGACGTGCTGGAATTTGCCCAGATGTAATGCACGCACAATATTGCTGGCTTTGTCCGATGTCACAAATCCCCTGGAGAGTCCATTTGGGGTAAGCCATTCTGCGATGATGTTCCTAAGTTTCCGTAAGAGGTTTTCAGCTGTGTGCCTCTTCTGGAAAGCGGTGATACAAAGCGTAGCCTGCCTAGGAACGAGTTGGCGTTTGCGAGATGCTGCTACTGGTGCCGCCGCTGCTGTTCTTGCTGCGGGAGGCAATACATCTACCCAGTGGGCTGTCACAGTCATATAGTCCTGAGTCTGCCCTGCTCCACTTGTCCACATGTCCGTGGTTAAGTGGACATTGGGTACAACTGCATTTTTTAGGACACTGGTGATTCTTTTTCTGAGGTCTGTGTACATTTTCGGTATCGCCTGCCTATAGAAATGGAACCTAGATGGTATTTGGTACCGGGGACACAGTACCTCAATCAAGTCTGTAGTTGCCTGTGAATTAACGGTGGATAACGGAAACACGTTTCTCACCGCCCAGGCTGCCAAGGCCTGAGTTATCCGCTTTGCAGCAGGATGACTGCTGTGATATTTCATCTTCCTCGCAAAGGACTGTTGGACAGTCAATTGCTTACTGGAAGTAGTACAAGTGGTCTTCCGACTTCCCCTCTGGGATGACGATCGACTCCCAGCAGCAACAACAGCAGCGCCAGCAGCAGTAGGCGTTACACTCAAGGATGCATCGGAGGAATCCCAGGCAGGAGAGGACTCGTCAGACTTGACAGTGACGTGGCCTGCAGGACTATTGGCATTCCTGGGTAAGGAGGAAATTGACACTGAGGGAGTTGGTGGTGTGGTTTGCAGGAGCTTGGTTACAAGAGGAAGGGATTTAGTGGTCAGTGGACTGCTTCCGCTGTCACCCAAAGTTTTTGAACTTGTCACTGACTTATGATGAATGCGCTGCAGGTGACGTATAAGGGAGGATGTTCCGAGGTGGTTAACGTCCTTACCCCTACTTATTACAGCTTGACAAAGGCAACACACGGCTTGACACCTGTTGTCCGCATTTGTGTTGAAATAATTCCACACCGAAGAGCTGATTTTTTTTGTATTTTGACCAGGCATGTCAATGGCCATATTCCTCCCACGGACAACAGGTGTCTCCCCGGGTGCCTGACTTAAACAAACCACCTCACCATCAGAATCCTCCTTGTCAATTTCCTCCCCAGCGCCAGCAACACCCATATCCTCATCCTGGTGTACTTCAACAGTGACATCTTCAATTTGACTATCAGGAACTGGACTGCGGGTGCTCCATCCAGCACTTGCAGGGGGCGTGCAAATGGTGGAAGGCGCAAGCTCTTCCCGTCCAGTGTTGGGAAGGTCAGGCATCGCAACCGACACAATTGGACTCTCCTTGGGGATTTGTGATTTAGAAGAACGCACAGTTCTTTGCTGTGCTTTTGCCAGCTTAAGTATTTTCATTTTTCTAGCGAGAGGATGAGTGCTTCCATCCTCATGTGAAGCTGAACCACTAGCCATGAACATAGGCCAGGGCCTCAGCCGTTCCTTGCCACTCCGTGTCGTAAATGGCATATTGGCAAGTTTACGCTTCTCCTCAGACGCTTTTAATTTTGATTTTTGGGTCATTTTACTAAAACTTTTGTGTTTTGGATTTTACATGCTCTCTACTATGACATTGGGCATCGGCCTTGGCAGACGACGTTGATGGCATTTCATCGTCTCGGCCATGACTAGTTGCAACAGCTTCAGCACGAGGTGGAAGTGGATCTTGATCTTTCCCTATTTTAACCTCCACATTTTTGTTCTCCATTATTTAATGTGTGGAATTATATGCCAGTATCAATAGCAATGGCCTACTACTATATTTACTGCGCACAACTAAAATGCACCACAGGTATAGAATGTAGATGGATAGTATACTTAATGGATGACGAGTGACGACACAGACGTAGGTACAGCAGTGGCCTACCGTACTGCTATATATAGTAAACTGGTGGACACTGTCAGCAAACTGCAAAACTAAAATGCACCACAGGTATAGAATGTAGATGGATAGTATACTTAATGGATGACGACACAGAGGTAGGTACAGCAGTGGCCTACCGTACTGCTATATATAGTATACTGGTGGACACTGTCAGCAAACTGCAAAACTAAAATGCACCACAGGTATAGAATGTAGATGGATAGTATACTTAATGGATGACGAAACAGAGGTAGGTACAGCAGTGGCCTACCGTACTGCTATATATAGTATACTGGTTGACACTGTCAGCAAACTGCAAAACTAAAATGCACCACAGGTATAGAATGTAGATGGATAGTATACTTAATGGATGACGACACAGAGGTAGGTACAGCAGTGGCCTACCGTACTGCTATATATAGTATACTGGTGGACACTGTCAGCAAACTGCAAAACTAAAATGCACCACAGGTATAGAATGTAGATGGATAGTATACTTAATGGATGACGACACAGAGGTAGGTACAGCAGTGGCCTACCGTACTGCTATATATAGTATACTGGTGGACACTATCAGCAAACTGCAAAACTAAAATGCACCACAGGTATAGAATGTAGATGATAGTATACTTAATGGATGACGAGTGACGACACAGAGGTAGGTACAGCAGAGGCCTACCGTACTGCTATATATAGTATACTGGTGGACACTGTCAGCAAACTGCAAAACTAAAATGCACCACAGGTATAGAATGTAGATGGATAGTATACTTAATGGATGATGACACAGAGGTAGGTACAGCAGTGGCCTACCGTACTGCTATATATAGTATACTGGTTGACACTGTCAGCAAACTGCAAAACTAAAATGCACCACAGGTATAGAATGTAGATGGATAGTATACTTAATGGATGACGACACAGAGGTAGGTACAGCAGTGGCCTACCGTACTGCTATATATAGTATACTGGTGTACACTGTCAGCAAACTGCAAAACTAAAATGCACCACAGGTATAGAATGTAGATGGATAGTATACTTAATGGATGACGACACAGAGGTAGGTACAGCAGTGGCCTACCGTACTGCTATATATAGTATACTGGTGGACACTATCAGCAAACTGCAAAACTAAAATGCACCACAGGTATAGAATGTAGATGATAGTATACTTAATGGATGACGAGTGACGACACAGAGGTAGGTACAGCAGTGGCCTACCGTACTGCTATATATAGTATACTGGTGGACACTGTCAGCAAACTGCAAAACTAAAATGCACCACAGGTATAGAATGTAGATGGATAGTATACTTAATGGATGACGACACAGAGGTAGGTACAGCAGTGGCCTACCGTACTGCTATATATAGTATACTGGTGGACACTGTAAGCAAACTGCAAAACTAAAATGAACCACAGGTATAGAATGTAGATGTTTAGTATACTTAATGGATGACGACACAGAGGTAGGTACAGCAGTGGCCTACCGTACTGCTATATATAGTATACTGGTGGACACTGTCAGCAAACTGCAAAACTAAAATGCACCACAGGTATAGAATGTAGATGGATAGTATACTTAATGGATGACAACACAGAGGTAGGTACAGCAGTGGCCTACCGTACTGCTATATATAGTATACTGGTGGACACTGTCAGCAAACTGCAAAACTAAAATGCACCACAGGTATAGAATGTAGATGGATAGTATACTTAATGGATGACGACACAGAGGTAGGTACAGCAGTGGCCTACCGTACTGCTATATATAGTATACTGGTGGACACTGTCAGCAAACTGCAAAACTAAAATGCACCACAGGTATAGAATGTAGATGGATAGTATACTTAATGGATGACGACACAGAGGTAGGTACAGCAGAGGCCTACCGTACTGCTATATATAGTATACTGGTGGACACTGTCAGCAAACTGCAAAACTAAAATGCACCACAGGTATAGAATGTAGATGGATAGTATACTTAATGGATGACGACACAGAGGTAGGTACAGCAGTGGCCTACCGTACTGCTATATATAGTATACTGGTGGACACTGTCAGCAAACTGCAAAACTAAAATGCACCACAGGTATAGAATGTAGATGGATAGTATACTTAATGGATGACGAGTGATGACACAGAGGTAGGTACAGCAGTGGCCTACCGTACTGCTATATATAGTATACTGGTGGACACTGTCAGCAAACTGCAAAACTAAAAAGCACCACAGGTATAGAATGTAGATGGATAGTATACTTAATGGATAACGACACAGAGGTAGGTACAGCAGTGGCCTACCGTACTGCTATATATAGTATACTGGTGGACACTGTCAGCAAACTGCAAAACTAAAATGCACCACAGGTATAGAATGTAGATGGATAGTATACTTAATGGATGACGAGTGACGACACAGAGGTAGGTACAGCAGTGGCCTACCGTACTGCTATATATAGTATACTGGTGGACACTGTCAGCAAACTGCAAAACTAAAATGCACCACAGGTATAGAATGTAGATGGATAGTATACTTAATGGATGACGAGTGACGACACAGAGGTAGGTACAGCAGTGGCCTACCGTACTGCTATATATAGTATACTGGTGGACACTGTCAGCAAACTGCAAAACTAAAATGCACCACAGGTATAGAATGTAGATGGATAGTATACTTAATGGATGACGAGTGACGACACAGAGGTAGGTACAGCAGTGGCCTACCGTACTGCTATATATAGTATACTGGTGGATACTGTCAGCAAACTGCAAAACTAAAATGCACCACAGGTATAGAATGTAGATGGATAGTATACTTAATGGATGACGAGTGACGACACAGAGGTAGGTACAGCAGTGGCCTACCGTACTGCTATATATAGTATACTGGTGGACACTGTCAGCAAACTGCAAAACTAAAATGCACCACAGGTATAGAATGTAGATGGATAGTATACTTAATGGATGACGAGTGATGACACAGAGGTAGGTACAGCAGTGGCCTACCGTACTGCTATATATAGTATACTGGTGGACACTGTCAGCAAACTGCAAAACTAAAATGCACCACAGGTATAGAATGTAGATGGATAGTATACTTAATGGATGACGAGTGACGACACAGAGGTAGGTACAGCAGTGGCCTACCGTACTGCTATATATAGTATACTGGTGGATACTGTCAGCAAACTGCAAAACTAAAATGCACCACAGGTATAGAATGTAGATGGATAGTATACTTAATGGATGACGAGTGACGACACAGAGGTAGGTACAGCAGTGGCCTACCGTACTGCTATATATAGTATACTGGTGGACACTGTCAGCAAACTGCAAAACTAAAATGCACCACAGGTATAGAATGTAGATGGATAGTATACTTAATGGATGACGAGTGATGACACAGAGGTAGGTACAGCAGTGGCCTACCGTACTGCTATATATAGTATACTGGTGGACACTGTCAGCAAACTGCAAAACTAAAATGCACCACAGGTATAGAATGTAGATGGATAGTATACTTAATGGATGACGAGTGACGACACAGAGGTAGGTACAGCAGTGGCCTACCGTACTGCTATATATAGTATACTGGTGGACACTGTCAGCAAACTGCAAAACTAAAATGCACCACAGGTATAGAATGTAGATGGATAGTATACTTAATGGATGACGAGTGACGACACAGAGGTAGGTACAGCAGTGGCCTACCGTACTGCTATATATAGTATACTGGTGGATACTGTCAGCAAACTGCAAAACTAAAATGCACCACAGGTATAGAATGTAGATGGATAGTATACTTAATGGATGACGAGTGACGACACAGAGGTAGGTACAGCAGTGGCCTACCGTACTGCTATATATAGTATACTGGTGGATACTGTCAGCAAACTGCAAAACTAAAATGCACCACAGGTATAGAATGTAGATGGATAGTATACTTAATGGATGACGAGTGACGACACAGAGGTAGGTACAGCAGTGGCCTACCGTACTGCTATATATAGTATACTGGTGGATACTGTCAGCAAACTGCAAAACTAAAATGCACCACAGGTATAGAATGTAGATGATAGTATACTTAATGGATGACGAGTGACGACACAGAGGTAGGTACAGCAGTGGCCTACCGTACTGCTATATATAGTATACTGGTGGACACTGTGTCAGCAAACTGCAAAACTAAAATGCACCACAGGTATGGAATGTAGATGGATAGTATACTTAATGGATGACGACACAGAGGTAGGTACAGCAGTGCACTCTGCACTGTACTCCTCCTATATAATATTAATTATACTGGTGGTCCCCAGTCCCCACAATAAAGCAGCACACTGAGCACAGATATGGAGTGTTTTTCAGGCAGACAACGTATACTGGTGGTCACTGTCAGCAAAACTCTGCACTGTACTCCTGCTATAGCTGCTCCCCAGTCCCCACAATTAAGCAGTGTGAGCACTCAGCACAGATATATTATGCAGCACACTGAGCCCAGGTATGGTAGGTATGGAGCGTTTTTTTCAGGCAGAGAACAGATAAAAACTGGTGGTCACTTATCAGCACTGCACTGTACTCCTCCTAACAGCTGCTCCCCAATCCTCCCCACAATTAAGCAATAAACCAATCAACTTCTACAATAAATGGAGAGGACGCCAGCCACGTCCTCTCCCTATCATCTCCAATGCACGAGTGAAAATGGCGGCGACGCGCGGCTGCTTATATAGAATCCGAATCTCGCGAGAATCCGACAGCGGGATGATGACGTTCGGGCGCGCTCGGGTTAGCCGAGCAAGGCGGGAAGGTTCGAACCTGCCTCGGACCCGTGTAAAAAAGGTGAAGTTTGGGGGGGTTCGGTTTCCGAGAAACCGAATCCGCTCATCACTACTCTAGACACGCCTGCCCAGAGGACATCACCTGCGCGCAGGACATCACCAGCGCGCAGACCATCACCTGTGCGCCGGACATCGCCAGCGCACAGACCATCACCTGCGCACCAGGCATCATCAGCGCACAGACCATCACCTGGGTGCCAAACTTCACAAGCGCGCAGACCATCGCCTGCTCGCCAGACATCATCAGCGTCCAGACCACCACCTGGGCGCCAAACTACATCACCTGCGCGCAGGGAATCCCCATCTCGTGATCTAACCTCCAGGAGCTCAGAGACAGTGACCCAAGAGCCTCAAGAAGACATTACCCTTGTGGACCCATCACCTGAACTGTTTGAGTTGACAGGGTTATCCGACGAGACATTTCTAGGGTTTGATGACAGCCGTGCAGACGCATCCAGACATACCCAAGAAAAGTCTCCCGAATTGAGGCCCAGCGGAGCTCCTGGAGCAGCGGCACCACAGGATGGAGAAAATTAATATATAAATCCATTGTTTGTTTTTTTTGGTCACCATTTTGTATAGTTTATTAACTTTATTTTTGTGTTTGTTTTTCTTTTGCAAACAGAGGTGCCACAGACCAGCAGCGGATTCACATCAGGGATTGGTCCCTACTTCAGGCCGGATCTCCTACAGGAAGAATCGGACGACGAGGTGGAATTGCAGCAGCCCGCTGTTTCTTACATCCCTGTGTGAGTAATTATATAAAAAATTGTGAACCTTCAAACATATGTAAGAATGTGTATTCTAATGTATTTTTATTTTTATTTTCAGCTGCACAAATGCAGTTGGTGGCAGAAATTCAGCAAGGGCAGGATCCCTCAAATATTCAGAGGGTAAACACCCTGGCAGCAGAGATGAATGAACGCCAGGATAGTTTTCGGGATGTCATTGATACCAGACTGGACGTCATTGAGAGGTCAGTGGAGAAGATGGCAACCAGTATGGTTGAAATGCAAAAGGCTCTTTCCGACAGCACCGCTGAAACACGAAAGACCAGGCAGGCAGATCACAGGGAAACTATGGACATCCTTCATGTTCTGGTCACATCCATCAACCGGCTGGTGGATAACACAGCATGCTAGTACCACAGTGTTCACAACATGTCGGAGAGCCAGCGAAATTCCGCAGCCAGCCAACAGATCATCGCTACAACACTACAGCTAATCTATGAAAAACTCCCAGAGCCAGCTCATCAACATGCTGGTCAACCACCACATCCGCCACCACAAGCCACACTGAAGCCTCCTGCCCTTGCTCCACCACAATCCTGGTATGGACAGTCACAGCAGTACCAAGAATATACAGGGATGTACCCCACTTACCAGATGCCTCCTCCACCAACACCGGCCACAACATCTACACCAGCACGGCCACCAAGGCCAAGACAACGCACACAACAGCCGCCAAGGACACCGTCGCCACTTCAGGAGGAAGAGGATCCGGACAGCCCCCCCACACGATAGCGCGGTTGTATTATTTAATTATTTCCAAAGTTTTTCCTGTTTTCCTTTCTCTCCCTCCCATTAGTTTGTTTTTTTCTTTATATTGTTTAAATTTATTTGTTCTCATCCCCCACCCCCGACCGGGTACTACCAAGGAGCTATGACTAGACATACATGCGTTTGCATGTATGAGTGTGGTAACTGATGAAAGCTCCTTGTGGTTACATATATCATGGGCCAAAGAGCTAATCTGATACCACTTTTATTTAAAAAAAATAAAAAACCCTTTGGTGAAATTGTGTAAATTATGCAGCCACTTTTGTGTTACTTGAACATTCACTGGTGTATTTTTTTTAAATTTCTTCATAGGGATGGATGATAAAGAGTCATGGACAGCGTTGTTCGTACAAAGGTGAGTAAAGCATGTTTCACTATATACACAATTACACAAACCTTGTCCCGTCTGCCCTTGGGGAACAACACAGTCCAGCAACAGGTGTTGCTGGACTGTGTGGTTCCACAAGTGCAGGCGTGTCAAAGTGCTGAACACTGACACCATTACTCTGCCACTTAGGACCGCCTTCCCTTGGGGAACTACACAGTCCAGCAACGGGTGTTGCTGGACTGTGTGGTTCCACAAGTGCAGCATACTTGCCTACTTTTGAAAAAGTTTTTCAGGGAGATTGTGAAAGTAACACCTATCAGCATGGGCACGTACTGCTACATCTGAGAGGTGTGTCATGAAAATTACTTACATCCAAATGTCAATGAGCCCCAGAGTTAGTAAGATCTACTTGTTGAACAAATAACACAGATATTTTGCAGGATTTTGTTTGTGTATTGTGTTTTACAAGAGCTTCCATATACTGTAAGTGGCCAAGAGAAACTTTATTTATAATGCATGTAGCCATAGGGATCATTGTGCCTTATAACCAATGCAGGGAAATGGCACTGATGTTCCCATTTGAATGTATGTACAGTATCTCTGATTTCTTTTTCCCTCAAGAATGTAACAGCTGCATAATGGGGGTAAGGTACAATCAGGGAGATTGCTGGACTTTTCAGGGAGTCAGGGAGATTGCTGCTATTTCAGGGAGTCTCCTGCAGAATGAGGGAGAGTAGGCAACTATGACATAAACTATCTTCATAGATACTACAAAATGTATGTGCTGTGATACTTTGTATATATAAAACTGCCGCACATTATTAAAACCTGCCATGGTTCGCTCTTAGTGGATTTTTCTATTAGTCCAATGAATTATGACAGATCAAGATAAGAAGAAGATACATAACGACGTCACTTAATCTAATATGCGGCTACATTAAATATAACTGCAATAACAACGTAAACAATTAAAAAAGTGGATATGTATAATTCATGACTTTACTAAGCGGACCATATTATTATTAGTAGTAGTAGTAGTAGTATACTAAAGGCACCACATGTTTAGCATACTAAATGGTCCACACATTATTTATTACGACAGTATGCTAAAGGAGCCACATATTTAATGTTTTATTATGCAGTACAAGGGAAAGTTTTAATATTGATTAAAGCAAAGTGAGCACATTAACTTTTTTTATTCCCTGGTACCCACTGGCCATTACTGTACCTACATGGGGTCAATGTCAATCACCTGCAATTTGCGTTTTAACCCTCCAAAACCACACAGACAAGAACACTAGTTATTAAAGTCTTTTCACTTACATGGCTCAGTATCTCTCCAATTTTTTCTACAAAAACATTTTCATGTCGGTTCTTGAGCGTTGCATTTTTCATATATTTGCTGTTCTGTGAAGGAAAAAGGAAACAAATGAATTCTCAAAGAATATACATCATCAACAATATAGATATTTTCCACATGTACTGTAGCTCTACTATTATTGTATATTATGATCACTAATGATATCATCAGTGTTTTCTACCCCATCCCAAAGAGATCCTGTCATAAAGTTATATATTGCCATTTTTATTATGTGCTTGGCCATCCACCTCTTTCTTATCTGCCTTCAGTGCCTGTTTGTCTGTGTGTACCCAGTTTGTAAGTTGGTTTAATAACCTGAAGTTAATCAAATCATCAAAATATTCATAGCAGCACAAAATATTTTAGAAGATTAATCTGTACGATTGATCTGTACGTGGTACAAGTATAAAAAAAAACCTTAGTGGTACTGTGTGTGCATGCCAAAAAATGGGTGTGCTCACATTCCACATGGGGCGTGGCCAATGAAAATGGGGGCATGATACACATATGACCCCAATAGGGCAGTGCCATATATACAAATGTCCCAAACAGTGCCAGATACAAATATGCCCCCAATAGTGGAGTGCTAGATACACATATGCCCCCAATAGTGCCAGATAGACATATGCCCCCACAGTGCCAGATATGCCTCACCAGTGCCAGGTACACGTATGCTCCCACAGTGCCAGGTACACAAATGTTCCCACAGTGCTAGGTACACACATGTCCCCACAGTTCCAGATATGCCATAACAGTGCCCGGTACACATATGCCCCCACAGTGCCAGATACTCATATGCCCCCACAGTGCCAGTTACACACATGTCCCCACAGTGCCAGATATGCCACAACAGTGCCAGTTACACATATGCCCCCCCCAGTGCTAGATAGGACATATGCCCCCCAGTGCCAGATATGCCCTCACAGTGTCAGATAGGACATATGCCCCCCAGTGCCAGATGTGCCCACAGTGCCAGGTACACATATGGCTTGTATATAGGGTTACCACCAAATCCCTTTACTTCTGGACACATATTAATTACACAGGTTTTGTGGCTGATTAAAACGAGGTGAAATGGAGTCTTGAAGTCAGCCAGCCACAGAATCTGTGTAATTAATATGTGTCGAGAATTAAAGGGATGAGGTGGTAACCCTACTTGTATGTGAGAGGAGCAGTGACATGCAATAAGGAGGAGAATAACGACAACCAGTAGGTCACAAAATTGGGGGGGGCGGGATTCTCAGCAGGTTTCCTATGTAAATCATCACAATATGATCTCGCCGATAGACCACCGAATTTTCCCGGAAATTGTAGAATGCCCTTTGGTAAATATACCTACATAACTTAAATCTGCTCAACATTGCTCTTTTAAATGGCTGGAAGGGAACTCCAACAGTTATAGCATATATTGTTCTATACCTAGGAGGTGACTGGTATATCCACAGGCATACAGTGCCACCTGCAGGCTTTAAGTAGAAAAAGCATGCCATAAGGCAGGCATTCCCAACCTCAGTCCTCAAGGCACACGAATGCTGCTTTCACATCGCAAAACCTGCTTTTGAAATGGTATTTGAAACGGTTCTTAAAACGGGTCTGAGCAGTTAAACCCCTTTCACATCTCATGTTGTAACCAGTAAATTACCATTTCATTACCGTTTTGGTACCTTTCACACTGAACCCGTTTCACCCATAGAAACCAGTGGTTGTCATTATAAATGGACTTTTCTGGCTCACACATTATTAATAATTATTAATTAATTATTAATAATTTGGATAGTCGTACGATGGAACCCAGCAGCTTGAAGCATTTTAACCATGTTTTTATATATGAGTGCATCCTTGACTGTCCCAGTAATTTGGCAGCAGATTTCCTCATCCCCTCTGATCCTTAGCAGCTCCCTCACCTCTTCATCACTCCAATTAGACATTTTATAATGGCTTTGCAGTCTAAACATTTATAAAGCCACTCTCACATGTGTCTCCTGTGTTTTCCAAGCTGTTTCCTGGTTGTGGCTGCTGACATCACACATGGAGACAGCCTATGACCTGCTGGGGCTTGCAAATACCGTTTCAGGCCCTTTCACACTGCACAATGAAACGGGTCTGAAACGGGTAGGACCCTTCTTTTTTACCGTTTCAAAATACCGGTATTTTGTAAACGGTAAATTGAAGAGGACCCTTTCACATCGCAGCTTGACCCGTTTAGGAAGCCAGTTAAAACGGCAAAATACCGGGTACAAGCTGCGGTGTGAAAGGGGTATAACAGTCCAGGTTTAAGAGATATCACTGCTTGAACACAGGTGACTTAATTAGTACCTCAGTAATTTTGATTTAAGCAACTGTCCTGATCCCTGGATATCAGCGGAACCTGCACTGTTAGTGTGCCTTGAGAACCATGGTTGGAAATGCCTGCCATAAAGTGTAACCCAAAAAAAGTAATCCATCATCACTAATGACTATATTGATAATGCAGTGATGAATATTTAAGCACTGAATAGTTTTCTCCTTTTAAATATCAATGTCTGCCCATAGTGGCATGACAATAGTGTGGCAGCTGTGAAGGACATGCAGCATTTGCATAATTTGTGAGTAACTAACCATTCTTTGCAACATATAGTGCATCCGGAAACTATTAACAGCGCTTCACTTTTTGTACATTTTGTTATGTTACAGCCTTATTCCAAATTGGAATTAATTCATTTCTTTCCCTCAAAATTCAACACACAATACCCCATAATGACAATGTGAAAAGTTTTTTTGAGATTTTTGCAAATTTATTAAAAATAAAAAACTAAGAAATCACATGTACATAAGTATTCACAGCCTTTGCTCAATACTTTGTTGATGTACATTTGGCAGCAATTACAGCCTCAAGTCTTTTTGAATATGATGCCACACCTATCTTTGGGCAGTTTCGCCCATTCCTCTATGCGGAACCTCTCAAGCTCCATCAGGTTGGATGGGAAGCGTCAATGCACAGCCATTTTCGGATCTCTCCAGAGATGTTCAATCGGATTCAAGTCTGGGCTCTGGTTGGGCCACTCAAGACATTCACAGAGTTGTCCTGAAGCCACTCCTTTGATAGCTTGGCTGTGTGCTTAGGATTGTTGTCCTGCTGAAAGATGAACCGTCGCCCCAGTCTGAAGTCAAGAGTGCTCTGTAGCAGGTTTTCATCCAGGATGTCTCTGTACATTGCTGCATTCATCTTTCCCTCTATCCTGTCAAGTCTCCCAGTTCCTTCCACTGTACAAACATCCCCACAGCATGATGCTGCCACCACCATGCTTCACTGTAGGGATGGTATTGGCCTGGTGATGAGCGGTGCCTGGTTTCCTCCAAACATGACGCCTGGCATTCACGCCAAAGAGATCAATCTTTGTCTCATCAGACCAGAGAATTTTGTTTCTCATGGTCTGAGAGTCCTTCAGGTGCATTTTGGCAAACTCCAGGTGGGCTGCCATGTGCTTTTTACTAAGGAGTAGCTTCCGTCTGGCCACTCTACCATGCAGGCCTGATTGGTGGATTACTGCAGAGATACTTGTCCTTCTGGAAGGTTCTCCTCTCTCCACAGAGGAATGCTGTAGCTCTGAAAGAGTGACCATCAGGTTCTTGGTCACCTGCCTGACTAGGGTCCTTCTCCCCCGCACGCTCAGTTTAGATGGACGGCCAGCTTTAGGAAGAGTCCTGGTGGTTCTGAACTTCATCCATTTATGGATGATGGAGGCCACTTTGCTCATTGGAACCTTCAAGGCAGCAGATATTTTTCTGTGCCCTTCCCCAGATTTGTGCCACGAGACAATTTCGGAGGTCTACAGACAATTCCTTTGACTTCATGCTTGGTTTGTGCTCAGACATGTTCTGTCAAATGTGGGACCTTATATAGACAGGTGTGTGCCTTTCCAAATCATGTCCAATCAACTGAATTTACCACAGGTGGACTCCAATTAAGTTGTAGGAACATCTCAAGGATGATCAGTGGAAACAGGATGCACCTGAGCTAAATTTTGAGCTTCATGGCAAAGGCTATGAATACGTATGTACATGTGATTTCTTCAGGTTTTTTTTTTTTTATAAATTTGCAAAAATCCCCCCAAAACTTTTTTTACATTGTCATTATGGGGTACTGTGTTTAGAATCTTGAGGGCAAAAATTAATTTATTCCATTTTGGAATAAGGCTGTAACATAACAAAATGTGCAAAAAGTGAAGCGCTGTGAATACTTTCCGGATGCACTGTACTGTATGTGACCATGGAACCCTGAAATTTAGTGCAGACTACAGTCTGTTTCCATAGTTACAGATACTGCTAAGAAAGGTCGGTTATTCACGGCCTACAGTTTTGTGAAGTGGAAGCACCAGTTTATTTCTGATATTTCAACAGTCTATTTCACATAGAAGTCATATTTTTAAGTACAAAAAGTGATTCCACACAGTTTTATACCCAATGCATCAATTTTAATTGGTGAAGTTAACATCAAACTATCCTCAGTCCTGATAGTAGTAGGTCATCTTTTAAGTTATCGCCTGCCAGTCTCTCAGGATACCCCTCTTCCCTAGCCCACAAGAAGCTGAATACAGTACAACTGAACATGTAAAGAGACTCTATCTTACCTGTGTTATGGCTTGACTTTGTACCAGGCGCTTTGTACCAGATCCTGCAAACCCAGCACCGTCCTATTAACAGAAAACTATTTCTCATTATTTCTCATAGGACAGATTATGATTTTGGATCAAGAGAATCATTTATCATTTTCCTCCAGCGATAATGCTAGACACAGATTAGAGCATTAACTTTTTCAACTTCATCGACTGTGTTTTATTTAGTGGGCACACGGTTCCTAAACAGTGTATTATGAACAAATGCCATGAAAACGCTGGAGCGGCTTTTTACATGCAGATGAAGTGTGAAGTCATTGATTTGCAGCCTGTGTATTTCATAGTTCTCCAAAAATACTGTACGTGGCAGATCTGGTAACTGGACAACCCTGAATAAGATTATTCTATGCAACAATATATGGCAGGACACAGCAAAACATTGCGTTTAAATCTAGCAATATAAGACTTAAAATTTATATTCTGACAATAAAATTATTCCCAAAATAAATGCAATGGAACATATTTGTCTTTTTCTATGTTCGAGATGCAATATCAAAATAAAGTGAATGACTTGAATGTCTGTATCAGAAATTTCTTTAAAAAAAAGTTTAGGGCAGAGGTTCCCAAACTGTGTGCTGTGGCTCCCATGGGTGCCTCAGGACACTTCCAGGGGTGCCTTGGATTGGTGGTCCAGGACCAATTCAAATTATTTATGGTCAATATAATAGGCAAAACTAGTGCTAGTAGCTGTCAGTCATAAAATATGGGGACAAACAGAAGCAAATCTTGTCCCTCACCACACAATTGAGACTAAAGAGGACATAAACACAATCTACTTAATTTAATATTTCTTTCTAAATTTCTCAATAAGAAATTTTTGGCCTAGGTGTTCCGTGAAAAAAATTCTGATACTCTAGGGCGCCGTGACTCAAAAAAAGTTTGGAAACCACTGGTTTAGGGTATAAGGTTAGTGTGGCAAAACTATTTTTTTATATTAAGGCATAAATACCCAGTGACATAACAGGCCTGCACTGTGCCTTGTGCCGACCACACTTCCTAACAGATGACACCATTAAGTCATGAAGGAGGCAGGCCCATCAGCAATGGTAAGAACAGCAGAGCCAGAAGAGTCCTGAGCAGTGCTTAAAGTGGTCCTAGAGAGGTGGTGGAACTCACCCCCATCCCCCACTCCTGTGCAATAAAGGGATTGCGTGCGCCCCAGGCGCATGCCGCAAAAGGGGAATGGTTGCAAAGAAAGGGGCGTGGTCACCCAATAGTATCCCCAATTCAAATTACGCCGGACAGTAGCACAATCTTATTCACATTATACCCTATAGTAGTGTCCCTTATTCATGTTATGATACACATTAGTGCCCCTTATACACAAAGCCCACAGTAGTAGCACCCCAAATACACATAATGACCACAGCAGTAGTGCCCCTTATACAATGCCTTCAGTAGTGGTGCCCCTTATGCAATTCCCACTATAATGGTAGTGACCACAGTTGTAGTGCCCCTTATGTAGAGCCCATAGTATTGGTGCCCCTTATTATTATTATTATTATTATTATTATTATTATCATCCTTTAATTATATGGTGCCACAAGGGTTCCGCAGCGCCCAATTACAGAGTACATATACACATAATCAAAACAGGAAAACAGTGACTTACAGTTGAAGACAATATAGGACAAGTACAGGGTAACTAAGCATAACTACATCAGCAGATGACACTGAGATAGGTATCAGGGGGGCAGAAAACTGAAGGATTTGGGGCAGTTGAGGATTATTAAAGTAAGGAAAGGATAAGCACATGAGGGAAGAGGGCCCTACTTGTGAGAGCTTACATTCTAAAGGGGAGGTGCCCCCAGGAGTAGTGCCCCTTATGACCCCAGGAGTGATGCCCCTTATTAAGTTCCCTCTATGCAATGTCCTCATTAACAGTGCCCCCAGTAATAATGACCCCCCCAGTGGTAATGACCCCATGAAGTATTTCCCCCAGTAGTTATGCCCCCAGTCAGCAGTTGTGCCCCCAGTAGATATGCCCCCTATAGTTATGCCCCCAGTAGATATGCTCCCAGTCAGTAGTTATGCCCCCAGTAGATGTGCCCCCAGTAGATGTGCCCCCAGAAGATGTGCCCCCAGTAGATGTGCCCCAGTAGATGTGCCCCCAGTCAGTAGATGTGCCCTCAATAGATATGTCCCCAAGTATATATGCCCCCAGTCAGTAGTTATGCCCACAGAAGTTGTGCCCCCAGTAGATGTGCACTCTCTAGTTTCGCCACTAGCACACTCACACACAAAAAAAATACTCACCAACCCCAATCCTGCTTCCAGACCATTGCCCTCCGCCTGGTCGCCTGCTCCTCGGAACTATGGGAGAGATATCATGACGTCTCTCCCATAGCGCCGCACAGCTGCACACTGCCAGAGCCGGAAGCTGGAGCTCAGGAGTGAGCTCCTACCTTTGGCTGCTGCTGAGGAAAAGGAGCCGGACGCCCGCTGGTAACAAAATCTCAGCGGGCACCTGACATCTCCCTGGGTTAGGGGAGCCGGAGGAGGCGGAACTGGTTCCGTCTCCAAATGGAATTGACGAAAAATCACATGTGCTCTAGACTCTGGGACTGCACTAGGGTCCCTAGTGCCCAGAGATATAGCGCTGCTGGCTAGAGAGGAGGGGCCCAGACAAAGCCTGCATACGGGCCTCCTCCTCTCTAAAAATGCCCGTGGGACTGTGTACAGGCTCAGTGTGGACCCTCTCTTCTAGGGCAGCACAGTCGAGTCTGGCTTTGTGCCAAAGTCTACTGCACATGTGCAGGTCTCCAGGAACATCGCGTCCGAACTTCTCTATTGCGCATGCACAAATGACTGGGAAAATAACCACTGTGCTGTTTTCCCAATGACCTTTGCTGCTCTACAGCGATGGCTGATGCAGAAAACCGGAGAGTTAAGTAGGCTATTATTTATGGGTGCAGGGTGTGTGGTGTGGGCCCACCTGGACTCAGAGGCCTGTGTGCACTGCACATGCTGTACCCATTATAGATATGTCAATGCCTTTAACATGATAAGCAGGCACTAGTTTTATAACTAAGGAACTAAGGAGCAAATTCAGAGATGGACGCAGGTCGCTGCATATGCAGCCAGATCTGCGTTCATCGCCTTCCGATGCGTCCACAATCTAAGTTTGACTCCCGCCCACTGTGCTGTCAGGCGGTCAGCCGCCATTTTTTTTAACCGGAGCGGCTGCGTGTGATGTCATACAGCTGACCTGAAAACAATCACGGTCAGCCCCTGTTCATCCCACTCTGCCCCCCTAATGCCGTGTCGCCGCCACACGAATGCCTGCCACTGTCAATCACATTGCGGTTGCATCCATTAGGGATGCGACCGCAATGGGTGTGGTCACGCAGCTGTAATGCGGCCGATGCGTATGCGCAGTTTGCTTCCATCAGCAAACTGCGCTGCAGGCCGCATCAGTGGCTGGGTCTGAATGGCACCCTATGAGCTCATAGGGATTAACACCATACAGTGTTCCAGAGACAACAGTCGTGACTGCATGTTAAATTGTACACAGCATGCAATAGGAAAATAGGATACTAAAATATTATGGTCACAATTCTACGAATTCATACAGTTACTAAGTGGTTAAAGAAGCAATAGTCTGTTATTGTGACATAAACGCAGATAATACTCACATGTTCCCAGGACTGATATTGTGCCCGTGGCATTGTATTAGAGACGGGTCGTCGAACTGCTTCCTTTTCCTGAAACAAGATTACATATTACATATCTTGTCTGTGTCTTGTCTAGTAGTCTGTGAAGTCACTGTAGCTGGCTTTCTGTTTAAATATGACCACAGTTTACACTCACATGTTCCCAGGATTTATATTGTGCCTGTGGCAATGTACTAGACATGGATCGTCCAACTGCTTCCTTATCCTGAAACCAAAATATGTATTGTCATTAATAAAACCTTATTCAACGTGCTATTATATAGTCTCACTGTTTTTATATAAAACAATTAGCCAAGAACTGCATGGATAAAAATTCTATAATGTCTCCAGTTATCAAACTGGTTCACATTGGATCACAATCATCAGTTATAACAACACCTCAGACAAGATATATGTGCCAGTGTAAAGGTGTAAGAATCATCTATATAGTGGTGCATTTGATACCATATTTTAGATGGAAGCCTTATATCCCGATTCTCTACCCTGCTGTTGGGCATACTGCTCCTTCCATTTCTTGTACTTGTTACTTACACCCCCACACAGTGCGCAATATGTAATATAATAGCCTGCACTATGAGGCCGTTCTGGAATTTCTGCGAGTCTCGCCGTATTTTTAAATCATTTTACAGGTTTGCCTTGCACATCGTAGGCTATTACACATTGCCCGAAATGTTCTCATTAACATAATCACACAGTCACTGTCCCCGGGCTAGAGAAGTGCACTCATCTCCTGAAATAATCGGTGCTGATGTGAATAATCTGCTGATCTGATACACATTCCTATTAAAATGTGAGATTAGAAAAAAAAAAAATACCCTGTGGTACAGTGAACCGTCTGCTCTAATGCACGCATCTGGCCTGAATCTGAGTCATACACAATCCAAAAAGTGATGGGCGTTCCTTGGCGGTGAGTGGCAGGTGAAAAGAAATGCACACAAAAATGGGCCATTCAGTGGGCATGTTATGGGAATATCTCTGGGGTGTCAATGCAAGTGCCTGCATTCACAGGCCCACAGCTGCAAGCAAAGGAGGCCATGGTAAGATGGAGAAATTGCACCTGTCATAGGGCAGTTGCAATTTGCAATGGTGCGATGGTGGCATATAAGGATGCACCAATCGGTATTATCGATAACAGCGGTAAAACAGATGTACAGAAGGGAAGAAGTTTGTGGCAGCATTTGCATAAACTCACAGGCAGGCGGCTGACAATAGACACTGCTGCATGCGCTTTTGTGCGCAACTCAGAACCACGCCTATCTTCTTTTAGTCCTAATCATTTCATAGCAGTTTACACCCAAATGTGCAGTAGATGAAGAATAAATGCAATAGGTGCTCTGGACCTAGTCAAATAGCTCAGTAGCAAACTCTGATACACACGGGGATATATTTAAGAAGTGGCAGCTTTTATAAGCCACCACTTCTCTGAGGGTTGGAGCTGATCATTGAAATGTAAACACGCTGGGCTTTACACTGTATGTTAGTGCCACTTTACATTTTCAGCTCCAACGCCGGGAAGAGATGGCATAAAAAAGCCACAGCTTCATAAATATAGCCCACAGAGATAATTTAATCCTGAACAAATGAGTGCTCCAATATATCCAGTAGATTGTGATATTGAAAAAAAATAATAATTTACAAATAAGCCTTTCCAAAATGATAGCAAATATGATTATATTATGAACAATTTTATTGGAAAATCACATAGCAACTACAGAAATAAACCGTATCCAGTTCCTCTTTCTCTCTCTTATAATAGAGACCACAGGAGCAGGCTAAGGAAGGAAGAGAAGGCTATAAACACACAAAGCAGAGTAGCCATCCGGTCAAAGAATGTTTAAAATTCTGTTTTAAAGCACCCAGGAAAGGGGGAATTGGGACTGTCCATTAGAAATACATGTATCGCAATCTATTGGATTTCCACAGTAAACTGGACAACTCTTTAGGGCTCCCTTGTGAAAATGCAAATTATGTTGTCCCATGCCTACATTGTGCAAATGGACTGGTCAACCGAAATGGCCACATCAGCGTAATGGCCGTCCCACAGGCAGACCAGAATCATTCCTTGCTGAGTGCAGATTGGGCATTAGTGCACCTACATTTCATCCACATGCAGAAACAACATTCGAGATGGATTGGCACCTTACATTGGCACTCTAACGAGCAATAATTTGCTGTACATAGTGCAGTGTGACAGAGATCATATAGTGTTACCTTTGTGGCAAGGGGAAGGTTTTCATTTCCATTGCTGATGAGAGTACCGGGGCTTGCCTGCTGATACATTACAGAATGAATATTGTACATATTATAAGGTCTCATGTAGTAGTACTGAAATAGTTATTTTCACACAAATAAGTTTCATGACAATTTATATGTAATAGGTGACCTTGTACAATTCACACTTTTATACAATAGGAAATCTTGACATACTGTAGGTTGCTGCTGAAATTGAATTATCTCCTGTATTATGGATGTCAGAGACATACAATGAGGCGGCAGCTGAACTGGTATTTCCGAGAAGGCAGCTCAGTAAGGACTAGTAACATTGCTGAGGCATGACTCATTGGTTCTTGGTGACAACAACCTCCTTGCCCACTCTATGGAATTCCCTTCCTCTGTACTTTTAGATTCCCTGAAGAAATAAGGCACCCCAAATAAGAGAACCTGATTTGGATTATACACTGTAGTAACTGTAGCAGGAAATTTAAATGTCCACAGCTACAGTAAATCAGATTAATGACAGGAGTAGATGGCAGGCCAACAAGATGAGCTCCTGCAGGGTACCCCCAACTTTTATTAATAAAAAAAATATATAGATTACAGTATGTCTATATACATTTTATCAGTACTACACCAAATTCCGAGATTTCCCTGTTCTTCTTCATGATTGATGTCTGCAGTACAAAAGCCCCTGACACAGTGGTACTGTATTATGATTGCTAACTCATCATGAAGATTGGGAACATCCTTACGATCACACCTACTTGACTCAGTGCACTAGCTCCTTCCTCATTATACTGGATCAGGGTTTGGTTGCCTTCATCGTGCGCCAGCATGTGTGCATGTTTCTTTATGCCAGAGCCCCAGAGAAAAATGAGCAACAATAAAGCCACTGTCAAAGGATAAGAAATATATCAGAGGTCAAGCACCATCCAGACAACATCAGAGCTCAAGCACACAACTACATTATACATACGTAGAAACAGAAGCACAGTTCCAATGATAGCACCAATGGCCCCTCCGCCCATCTGGTGTGATGCAGGCATCAACCTTTCACAAGTGTGTCCATCTGGACTGGTGCACACTCTCACATTTAGGACTTGTTGGCTAAAAGAACCTTGCCTATCATAAATGTTCATGGGTACTGTGTAGTTGCCCCTCAAGAGACTTGGCGCTGCGATTTCAATAGAATCATCTGCAAAAATAAATAAATAATAATAATAGAGTCAAAACTCAATTAGATCAATCCTGGGAATTTAGACAACCAGACATGACTGTTCTGTCCCTTTACAATCATAAGCTTCAAAGCATTTCTGAAATTAAATGGTTTGTTTCACATAAAATATGTGAGATACAAAGAATAAAACACTTATATTAATATCAGTTGGTGTTAAAAGTGATATCTTCCACATATTTTGGTGGTTAGTTATCACTTAATACCATTTAAACGTTTTAATTTATATTTTATCGCTATCCTGCTGGACACTCCATCTTAATCCAGTAGCATTTTATGCCAATGAAACAATTTAGGTATAAAAAAGGTTGACAGGTCGCCCACGGGTAATAACATGCTACATGCTGTTGAATGTCATAAAGGCTGAGAATAGTCCATAGCATATACTCAATCATTTAAAATCTTCATAGCTGACATTTAATTGGAAACTAACCAGAGTTTTGTCTGACTTGCCAGTTATTCTTCATATTTCTAGACTGAGCTGTGACTTCAAATATAAATGGTTTAGAATATGGATCCAGGTCTTTGTCTTCAGCTCCAACGACAAAGGACGTCCGATTCCCCTGCTCGCATGTCTCCAGGTATGGTGTGATCAGCCGTGGTGTGTTGTCATTGATGTCAGACATGTACAGAAGTACTGTACCAGTTCCAGTTCCAGGTGGTTCACCTAGAGGGAGTTAAACAACAAAGTCACTTGTCTCAGTGAGGCTACATAAAAACATAAGGAGGGTCATTAAAAATTGTTATCTTTCTTATGGCTATTGCGCAACCACACGGATGTAGAAGTGGTTTGTGTAACCATCATGGAGGGAAATCAGGGCTGGCATAATGTTGCAGAGGGTGTTTGTGAGCAGGAGGACTAATTAGTATTCACATTGACTGTAGGTTCTGATTAACCCTCCCACTAATACCCCCATTTCACAGCCATTTCAAAATGCTGAACAAAGACTTTGCTGCTTATGTAATAATACAGACTTAAATCCCTATTACCTTAGAACTGAGATTGTACCCTTACATACTGTAGCCGACAACTGTCCCTAATTTCAAAGGAAGATTCTAGTTCTTAACGATTTGTCTCGGGTAACTTTATAAATTTAGATATACACCCTTGTTTCAGTACTAAATAGCTTCATAGTACAAATATAAATACCAGCGCTTGTGAATAATATACTTAAAAAAACTTATATAAGATAATGCTAGACGGTTAGATACAGTTTTAAGAGTGGTTTTTTTTATTTGTAATTATTATAATTTTGTAATTATTGTAGATTTAAAATATGGCAGAATTCATAAAAATCCCCAGCTTCCTCAGTAGCACATTTATTGGGGACGGCATCCTTTCGGGCCACGCCAGCCATCAGACGTGCCTTTAGGAGAAGGTCCTAGTCCATGTGGTGATTATCAATGGAGTAAGAGATGTAATATAATGTGATTTCTATGAATTCTGCCATATTTTAAATCTACAATAATTACAAATTAAAAAACACTTTTTAAATTGTATCTAACCATCTAGCATTATCATATATATATATATATATATATATATATATATATATTATCTTTTAAGTATATTATTCACAATTGCTGGTATTTATATTTGTATTTATCTTTGCACTATGGTGTATTCAGTAAGGGGCCTCACAACCCCCTTTCCAGCTTCTTAATTGACAGCGCACCTCTATTCTTTTTCTATTTGTACTTAACTTCATAGTACGCTTTATGTTATTTGTACTTCTGTATTTCTCACATCCTTTTGTTTGTTATTTCATAGGCTTCATAAGCTACTATTTATTGAGAAGATTTTTTTTATGGCAGTAAAATTACATAACAACCAAGTTAAATAAACAGATCTTGATCGAAGTTGTAATGTTCCAATGTGCATCTAGGCAATAGAACATGAAATGCTTAAATGCACCTGGTTATGAATATGAATTTTGTTTTTGTTTTTTTTTAAATCACAACTATCGCATGCCCTAAGGTAGATAGCTGTAGCACCTTTAATTTGCTTTCTGCCCATTTTAGTTAATTTAAATATAACAGGCTTCGTTTAGAGATTGATGCATTTTCTCCCTGAGTGAATGCCTAAAAACTTTTTGCACAAACTGCAGACTGACATGTTTGACACCCTGGCTTCAATGAAAGCCAATGGACACTGTTATGTGGGAGGCTGCCACCAGGTGAAGCCGCTGAGCACAAAGTACCGCCATACAGTATATCATATACAAATGAATGCCGTGAGTTTTTTAGAACAAACAAGTGCAATACACAATCCTATTTCCTTCATAGCATGTCATATTTATTTTATGCAAATATTTAGCACACATAATTATTCTTTATAAATGTAATAACCTACTCTCAGTGTTAATTTTAACAAGGATTTTAAATTTAGTTTTACTTTACATTGTTTTAGTTAAGATTTAGTCAGTGGATCTCAGTTTTCAGTTTAGTCTAATTTTAGTCTAATCTTATTCCTGAAATAAACTGTAGTGAAAAAATACTTTTAGTCCAAATTTTCATCAACAAAATTAACAGATAGGAAGCCTTTTTGAGAAAAAGTTTGATATGAGTTGACTTAAATGCATTTTGAGCTGAGATACAGATACTATTGAGTGTTGAAGATAATTGTGCTGCTAAAGTGTAACTGTTTTCATTGTGCCGTATTATTGAAAAGTTTAAGCTATATTTTTATGGAATCAAGACAGATGAGCGTTATATGCTAATTCTATTATCTTTGTCTTATTGTGGATTACATCCATTTACTGTAATGGGACAATGACCATCTAGCAAGAGAGTTCTCCAATGAAAGAACTCTATTCACTTTAAAGTAAATTACTGCTCAGGCTGGGGTTTTGCTAGTCTGCTGAGTAATGATCTATTTTGCTATTCAATTATATATGTGTTATTGAGAAAGTCACTGTGTTTTTACAAAACAGTATCTTGAAGTAAATGAGAAAACATGTTTTCTATAGATATACTGTATAACTAAAGAGGTGCTGCAGAGATTAGGATAAAGAAGTCTCTTTAACTATTTGACTACTAGATAGAATTATTGCGTATTGCCTATTTACTATTGTTTTGCTAGCTATTGTCATATATTTGTAATATTTGTAATATTTCCTATTGCCTATTAGTTGTCTGGTAAACCTTATTTTTTTCCCATACGTTGTTCCCTGGAAACACATAGTCTTACTACCCCTTTAATAAATCTACTACATCACAGGTTCTCAAACTCGGTCCTCAGGACCCCACACGATGCATGTTTTGCAGGTAACCCAGAAGGTGCACAGGTGTATTAATTACTCGCTGACACATTTTAAAAGGTCCACAGGTGGAACTAATTATTTCACTTGTGATTCTGTGAGGAGACCTGCAAAACATGCACTGTGTGGGGTCCTGAGGACCGAGTTTGAGAACCTGTGTACTACATTATTCTATTCATCAAGACTGTCACGCTAAATCTTTTTACTGTGTGTATAGGGCTAACCCCTTTGCTACAGCCTGAGAAGGTTGAGCTTGTAGAGTCATTTGCCATAGAAGAAGGAAGATCCACCGGACATAACATCTCAACTACTGTATAAGGTACGATCTAGTTAAAAAAAAACACTGGTTGAACTGATAAGTAATGGGTATTATACCAGATCGTTGCTTTCACAACAGCATACAGAGGTTCCGAACACTTCTGCACATCCATTTGTGTAGAAGAGATTCTAGTGCTTGCAGCCTTGACAAAGAGTAATCTACTTGAAATGCTTTGGGGCTACAGAGGGAGCTATTGGCTGACAAGCACCAGAACTTTGCAAGCACCAGAATCTCCGCTATGCAAACGTATATGTGCAGAGGTGTCCAGAACCGCTGTATACTGCATGCTGTTGTGAAAGGTATGATCTGGTATAGTCCCCATTACTTATCAGTTCAGACAGTGTTTTTTTAACCAACAAACTATTTTACTTATTTTCTGATTGCTTAATAATTGTTGCTCTTGTATGTGGGAGTTACCCATGACGTAACATCATACACAACTAGAGGAAGAGTTCTGATCCATCCAGCACTTTCAAAAATTCATTAAGGGAAGTATCCCTTTATTCATTCTATATAATCATTTGTACTATTTATTTGCACCTGGCACTGCATACATTCATTAATTGAAACTAATAACTTCTTTGAGAGGTATAGTTTTCGTATTTAGCGGCACTAGTGCCCAAATTTTCTCCTATTTTTTACATAAACCATTACTTTTAGGTTCTTGGGTGGAACCCTGAGAGATGTTTAGGCAGCTCTGGGCCTTTGCGCCTACAGTGTTCTTCCATTTCACATTACCCAACATATATGTTGTTTATCTTCTTTCTTGATGTACTCCATCTGGTAAATGACTGTGACTTGACATACAATAATATAGCCAGGAAACAAATGAATGAAGTACTATTTACTGGAACTGTTTGTAAAGTAAAAAGCCAATCAGAAGCAGCTTGATTGCCCCTCACTTCATCATCATGATAGAATATCTTTATACCAAGCAGTTTAGCTTCTTAAAATATTTACCTGGAAATGCATCTTAGTCTCAGTAGGTCACTTTTCCAGAGGGTTTGTGGCTGTAATGGCATTGGTCGAGATTCCAGAGGTCAGCATACTGACCCCGGGATCCCGGCGACCAGAATGCTGCCGGGGGGCGTACACAATGGAACCCCTTGCGGGCTCGATGGCTCACTGCACTCACCACAGGTTCTATTGCCAGTCTATTGGTGTCATGGACACCCACGAGTGGGAATAGTCCCTGTGAGTCGGCATGCCGACTGTCAGAATTGTCAGCGGTCAGCATTCCCAGCGTCGGTATCCTGACCGCTGGGACCCCGACTGCTGGCAAATCAACTACATCCCTTCCAGAGGGCATGTTAAATTTATATCTTACATACCCTTAATACGTTCAACTATCGCCTGCCTGTCCTCGTCCATATCTCCATATGTAAGCAGCTGCAAGTGTAAGATATGCAGAAATCTATAGGCTACATAGAGGTATTGTGGTTTACGTGTGCAGTATGGAAATTAGAGCTTTGACACACAAAACTGTACAAATGTCCAGCTCTAAATGAAACCCCACATCTGCATAATAAAATCTTTTGATTCTTAGACTAACTCACAAAAATGAGTAGATCTCAATGTATAATGGGCCTTATTCAGTTAGGCCTGCTAATGCAATGTGATCGTATTATGGCCTGTTTAGACTCACTGCGCACGAATTGACAGGCAGAGGCGTTCACGGGGAGGATGGGGGAGATGTCTCAGCGATGCGGGTGCGGCGTTGCGGGGGAGTGGTGTTGGAAACGGAGACAGGTTCAGGGCGGCCGCATGTGATGTCAAACGTGGCCGATGTAACGAGGAAATAGCGGCGTCCCGACTGTTTTCACAGTAAGGTTGCACAGACTTTCGCATCGCTGGCAGCCATTCGCATGCTATGTGTCATTGACCTGTGCTGGGCGGCCCCAGCATGCAATTGTCAGCAGATGCAGTTTTGCAGTTCAGCAGCACAGGGCAATGACACCCAGCATGCTAAATTAGCAAATCTGCAACTGAAGCTGAATAAGGTCCAATGTTCATTATTATATACATCAATATTCCCTATCACAAAAGGAATCTTCTTGATATGTAGAGCTGTGAGCAGCACTGTAAAGCCTTGTGCAAAAGCATTTGGTGGACAGAAAAAAAAAAATGGCTTTGACATTGGGTCATCCATTGTAAATGAACCCACTGAGTGTAGGCACCATGTGAGAACTGTTCTTTCCTTCCTGGCAGAAATAGAAGCACAGCTAACAGTATATTTACAGTTTAACACTTTTGCGACAACACAAAACTACAGTCTACAATTTGAACATTGAGCCTGGTTTAGGATTGCATGAAATAAAGCTGTCTGTAATACAGATGGGTCCACAGTTATCTTGACTAGTTTTCTGTGCCTAGGCACAACATGACTTATTAGCATAAACCATTCATCTATTGTTCTCAGCTGCAATACAATACAGAGAACAATACAGCAGGGGATTAAGTCATTACAGCAGGGGATTAAGTTTGATTTGCCAGTCTCAGTTAATCCTATTAAAGGTCAAGATAAATGTGGACCCACCTGTACTTGCCTACCTTTCAATTCTCCTTACTGGGAGAAGCCCAGAGAGGAGTTGCTGCACAGCACTACAGGGGGGTGGGACCAACCTTGCACATCATTATGCCCCACCCCCAACTCAACAAAATCCCGCAATTCGTGGGTCCATGCTGGTGTGGCAGAGCTATAAATGATGCCATTCGCATAATTTTAGTCACATCTTCTCCTCCATATGGACCAGCAATTTCCCATTTAATCTCACCATCCTGCCCACTTCACTGGGAACTCCACTTCCAGGGGTGCTGGGGACTACCCGCAAAATAGTGAGTCTCCCACAACTTCCAGGGACGTAGGTAAGTTTGCTGTATGTGCAGTGGTGCAAAACTGAAACACAGAGGGGCTGGTTCTGAGTTTATTGCAAAGTGGCTGTTTTTGCATGATAACACGAAAGCCTGATTCATTACATTATGCTATTGTGAGTTTCCGTGGGGTTAATGCAAGAATCCATGCAGCTTCTAGACAGAAGAAACACCACCCACTGTTTATACATCCACAGGCACAACCATCATCATTAGCATTGGCACCTGCAAGAGATCTGCCTGAAACAGGCTTGCTTCTCTTCCCCATATGCATGACTCAGAATAGCACAGAACTCAAGCTACATGCAAACAACACTCCCATGACATGCCCACAAGATAGAACAGCTCCGTGGGATTACATTGTTGCCACCCAGTTTCTGCCCCAAAACGCCCATATGACGGAATGGTAGATCTGGTAAAGATGCATCTAGATCAGAATAGGACGGAAATATGCTACTGAACCCTTGTGGAGCCATATAAAATTTATAAATAAAGGATAATAATAATAATAATAATATGAAAAAATGGGTACATTTGCATTTTCAGATGCTCTGTGTTAAAAAAAACTCGCTATTTGTGTCAGTGCAAAGAGATCCGTGTGACTTAGAATCAACACCTGAGCATCTATATATAAAATTGCATGCACTAGTGGAAGGATTACATACGTAATCTCGCCGGGTGGGATGCCGATTGTCAGTATCCCGACAGCGGCATCCCGCCCAGCAGAATGCTGCCAGCGGAGCAAGAGTGGTGCGAGTCCTCTTGCGGGCTCGGTGGCGAACTGCGCTCGCCATAGGTTCTATTCAGACTCTATGGGTGTTGAGGACACCCACGAGTGGAAATAGCCCCTGGGCGCTGGTATACCGGTTGGCAGCATTGTCGGCTGGCGGGATTCCGGCGTCAGCATCTTGACCGCCGGGATCCCAACAGCCAGCAAATTGAATGGATCCTGTTGTGACCACTGTGCTAGGACAGAAAGATGAGAGATCATAACATGCAAGTGTAGTACATTAATATGCCATTAGAGTTACAAATCCAGCCATATTCGTGAACAAAAAAGGGACATTCACTACTGTTTGCATTCAGGACCTCAGTGCTGCGCTTTGGACCTCCGCTAAGTGGAATACCCAACCACCGACATTGAACTGGTAATTATCTACCTAAACTCTGGATTACCTTTGCTGAAAGGTGATGCGGTTACATTACCGGCAGTCAGGATCCCATCGGTCAGGATGCCAATACCGGAATTCAGACATCTATCAATGCCGACACACGCAATCTCGACAATCAGGGTCTATTCCCACTCGTGGGTGTCCACCCACTCACAAGGCAAGTGCAGAAGGCCACAAGGGGCTTCATTGTGCTCGCACCCCTGCCATCATTCTCGCGGCCGGGATCCTGACTCCTAGCCCCAACCTGCTGAAAGGCTTGCTCAACGTGCATAAAAATGTCTAAATTGTGGCCCAGAGCAGTGCAAACACAGGATTTCTAGAGGGGGGTTTCCCAAATGCAATCCGAAATCTCCCACTCTCTGGAACATTGGAGCAAGTGCAGGAGTCTGAGGGAGCCGTAGAAGAACCTAGCAACGACCCTGGACATTAATGTAAACATCAGTCTTTTTTATACACTGGATACTGTATAGAGTACAGTATTAATATTTAACACTATAGATTGTTTATAGTATAGGCTGTATCAAACATTTAAATAATATAAGTAAGATAAGTGGACAGGAAACATAATAAATACCATACCATAATAAATAAATAAATAAATACACAATAATAGAACCAGTACTGCATTTTCTAAGCACACATTCTCCCATCTCATGGTAAGGCTCCTGTCTCTTCTTCCTGGTAGCTACTCTCTGGTCCAGTGCACTGATTGAAGACTCAGATCCACACACAGCAAACTTGGTAGAAGAAGCTGCTACCACTGGGCATGTGCAGCAGCTCTGCTCTGTCCCGTACACTGCATAATGTGGCGGCAGCTCTAGCAATCATATTATGTACCATTGCTATTGTCATAATTTGAGCCACTTGCCAAGAGCAACTGCTTGGCCCATCGAGTCTGCCCCTTGTTTAACCATATTATTACCTCAAACCCTATTTTATCCTAATTTCTTTGTAAGAATGTCCTTATGTCTATCCAATGCATATTTAAATTGTTCTGCTGTCTAGTGTCTTGGCCTCTACCACCTCGGCTAAGAGGCTATTCCACTCCTCACTTCTCTCACAAGTGCTGCTTCAGCTCGTAGTGATATCACACCACTTTCCATCTTTGGCAGTGTGATAGAACAGCATACTTGCCTACTTTTGAAAACTAGTTTCAGGGAGATTGTAGGTGTAAGCAGAATGCAGCGTGTTATGCTCCACCCAAAGGGCGTGTCTAGCTCCACCTATGGGCGTATCTATTATTTTGTCTCACCCAAAATGGTTGCCTCCATATGGGACACAATAACCTTAAAACATGGATTTTAAGGGGACAGCATTTACAGTAAACCTAGTCTTTACAACAGATCTGCTAACACATGATAAGCTTAACAATGCCATACAACACCCAAAATGAGCAGCACGGACTATGTAATGGTTAGCATTGCTGCCTCATGGCACTGAAGTTATAGGTTTGATTCCTACTACGGCCCTAACTGTGTGGAGTTTGTATATGCTCCCATTGCTTGGGTATCCTCAGGGTACTTCCTGTTTGCTGGTGGTATATTTAATTAGGCTCTCAGTTAATTGGATCCCAATAAATTTTACCCTAGATTGAATGTGTGTGCGTGTACATATGGTAGGGAATATAGAGTGTAAGCTCCACTGGGGCAGGGACTGATGTGAATGGCCAAATATTCTCTGCAAAGCGCTGCGGAATATGCGAGCGCTATATAAGTAACTGGTAATAATAATAAAAAAAAAAAAACTGCATTTAAAATGTAAACATCATATCGGTCTACACAACCGTTGAAAAGCAATTTCACATAAAATGGATGCAGGGAGTGACTTAACAAGCCATGTTTAGGGACATCCATGCTTGAATACAGAGCGCGAGATCACATTTGCTCTAAAAAATACCCTATAGAATCACCTGTGCTCAAGCAGGACTATCCTTTAAAACATGGATTTTCAGGGGGCAGTGTTTAAATCTAGCCTCTACAACAGATCTGGTAACACATGACAAGCCTAAACAATGACGTAGACCATCCCTATCCTAACCCTCACCCTAGTGTCCTAACCATAAACACCCTGTCCCTGGCCCTAATACCCTAACCCATCCGTCATTCCAAACCTCTCCCTTACCATAACCCCTAACCTTAATATCTAAACCCAAACCGCTAAACCAACCCTAATATCCTATCCCTATACGGCTGACACTATCCCTATATGGCTGACACTATCCCTATACGGCTGACACTATCCCTATAACGCTGACCCTATACTAAAACACTGGCAGTGCTCCCCCTAGGACAACTGTTTGACAGCTTGGGCTTGCAGGTAATTGTGCAGTACAGAAAGGGATTTGTCAGTAAAAACTGAGTTTACACTCAGCACCCACTTTATTGTTTTTTCCTAAGCCAAGCCCTGCCCTCCCTAGCCCAGGCACCATGAATCCCATCCATGAGCGGGTTTATCTTACATTTTAAACAGGCCGCCACTGCTGTGCTGCTGCTGCTGTGGGCGCGGCTGCCGAAACTACCATTGCCGCTTCTGACATGCATACAGACAGCCTCTACTGGCTATGCTCACTGTTATGTGGCCACCGCTACACAAACCCCGGGGTGGCCAGCATTTAAGTGAAATGACATCACTTGCTGTGACATCGCCCATGCAGACCCCGCCCCCAGCACTTCCAGACTGGCGCATGCGCAATCCGCACTTTCACAGGGCAGTGCTGAAAAATCTGGTGAACTCAGAAGATTTGCGGGGCAGCGGGAGGCTCATGTAAAAAAAAGGGAGCCTCCCGCTGTATGCAGGAGGGTAGGCAAGTCTGATACAAACAGAGGTCACCTACACACACAGGGGTCAGTGACACACACACACACACACACACACACACACACACACACGGGTCAGTGCCACCCTACCTGCACACATACAAACAGAGGTCACCTACACACACAGGGGTCAGTGCCAGCCCATACACCACACACACACACACATACACACACACACACACACACACACACACACACACACACACGCAGGTCAGTGCCACCCTACACGCACACATACAAACAGAGGTCACCTACACACACAGGGGTCAGTGCCAGCCCACACACCAACACACACAGAGGTCACCGACACACACACACACACACACACACACACACACGAGTCAGTGCCAGCCCACGCACACACATACACACAGTGGACACCTACACACACACACACACACACACGGGTCAGTGCCATTCCACGCACACACATACACACAGAGGTCACCTACACACACACATAGTGGTCAGTGCCAGCACACACACAGAGGTCACACACATACACACAGAGGTCAATGCCAGCCCCCCCCCCCCAGCCCCCCTTACTGGTCAGTGACAGCCCACAAACACACCACACCACACTACACAGGACAGTAGCTGCCTACACACAATGCCAGCCTATGGATCTGCTGATGTAGAGCCACATACACTGACCTTGGGACCGGCCATTCCTCCTCCTCCTCCTTCAGCCCCGGGCCGTCAAACTCCCCGATAGATCGAAGCTGCTTTCCGCGCAAGCTCCCCCAGCCATCACTCCTCCTCCTGGATGTCTCGGTCTGCAGCTGCCAACATGAGAGGAGAGAGGAGGAGGGATCTGCCACTGTTTCCACGGCCTCTGGAGAGCTGTGTTGTAAATGCTCTCCATGGTGACTGGCCCCTCCCAGGCTCTAGTGGGCTGATCGGATGTGACGCTGCCCGCGGGACATGGTGCTTGGCAGGATAGTTTTGCATGCTCTGCCAACATTGCGGCCAGACTCGCGCGGGTTGCGGAATTCCGGGGGACTGGGAGGACTTTGCGGGGCACCGGGGTACAGAGCGGTAAAACGGGAGACTCCCGCAGAATGCGGGAGTGTCGGCAACCATGAAGTGCAGGCATGTCAAAGTGCTGAACACTGACATAATTACTCTGCCACTTTGGACCGCCTGCCCTTGGGGAACAACACAGTCCAGCAATGGGTGTTGCTGTACTGTGTGGTTTCACAAGTGCAGGCGTATCAAAGTGCTGAACACTGACACCACTACTCTGCCACTGTGGACCGCCTGCCCTTGGGGAAAAACACAGTACAGCAACAGGTGTTGCTGGACTGTGTGGTTCCACAAGTGCAGGCGTGTCAAAGTGCTGAACACTGACACCATTACTCTGCCACTTTGGACTGCCTCCCCTTGGGGCACAACACAGTCCAGCAACGGGTGTTGCTGGACTGTGTGGTTCCACAAATGTTATTGTGAAAGGAATGTGAACATGACATCATAACAGTGCCCTTTACTTAATATGGAATTTCTCTTTTTTTTCAACAGATATCTACACAAGAAAAAGGACTGTATGAAGAAGAACAAACACTTCTTTTTTGCTTTATTACAATTTATTTTTTCTTACAATATAAAAATTCAAGTGTAATTTTCTTCAATAAATTGTTACATTTAGAAGTTTTTTTGTTTTTTCTATAAATTATTTGTAAATAAAATTAAAAATAGGACATTTCTAAAATGCGGAGGTATTGAAGGTCTTGTGGGAGGCTGTCCATGGTTGAAGGTGGCGACTGTAGTGTCACTTTACATCCAGAGAGGGTACTTGTGAGGGCTACTTCGTAAGACCTGTGGAAGAGAATAGTACTAAGTTCCAAGTATTTGAAATAGTGTCATCCTTCGTGGAAAAGAACAGGTACCAGCAACATTGCAAACAAACAGGTTACATCTGCCTTTGTCCCAAATGCAATCCTCCAGCAGTTGAGAAACTACACATCCCTGCATGCCCTGACACAGCGTAAGCATTGTCTGACAGCAAAGCTGTGTCAGGGAATGATTTGAGATGTAGTTTTGAAAAAGCTGGAGGGCCGCAGTTTGGACATGCCTGGGTTACTCGGACAAGAGGGAGTTTTGGGCAACACATCTCACCTGAGTGGTGTCTCTGTCACATGGCAGAGGTCCAGGTCCACATCACAAGTAGGCCGTCCATGGTATAGCTGGGGTACTGTAGTGTCACTCTCCATCCGCACTGGGTACTTTTCACTTTTGGAATGCTTCTCCATAGAACCTGTGGAAGTGAAAAAGAATTAAGCACAAGGTAATTTGATAGCGTTTCCTCCATCCTGGAAAAGAACAAGAGGTCCCAGCAACACTGCGCATACACACAGGTTACTCGGACAAGAGGGAATTTTGGGCAATACATCTCACTTGAGACGTGTCTCTGCAACATGGTGGAGGTCCAGGTCCACATCACAAGTAGGCCGTCCATGGTAGAGCTGCGGTACTGTAGTGTCACTCTACATCCACACTGGGTACTTTTCACTTTGGGAATGCTTCTCCATAGAACCTGTGGAAGTGAAAAAGAATTAAGTACAAGGTAATTTGATAGTGTTTCCTCCATCCTGGAAAAGAACAAGAGGTCCCAGCAACACTGCGCATACACACAGGTTACTCAGACAAGAGGGAGTTTTGGGCAATACATCTCACCTGAGGCGTGTCTCTGCAACATGGCGGAGATCCAGGTCCACATCACAAGTAGGCCATCCATGGTAGAGCTGGGGTACTGTAGTGTCACTCTACATCCACACTGGTTACTTTTCCCTTTGGGAATGCTTCTTTATACAACCTGTGGAAGTGAAAAAGAATTAAGTACAAGGTAATTTGATAGTGTTTCCTCCATCCTGGAAAAGAACAAGAGGTCCCAGCAACACTGCGCATACACACAGGTTACTCGGACAATAGGGAGTTTTGGGCAATACATCTCACCTGAGGCGTGTCTCTGCAACACGGTGGAGGGGCAGGTCCACATCACAAGTAGGACGGTCATGGTAGAGGGGGGTTAACTTGCACAAGAACTGCGGCAACCCAACAACAGGAAACAACTTGGGGATAACAGGACGTACAACGGGACGTAAAAGCTAATGAAAAGGGCCGTCAACGGGACGTGAACTGGACATCAATGCGACGTCAACTGGACATTGAATGCCCAACTCTGTAATACATAAATAAAAAATTTATTAAAGATATGACAAACTCAGTTTACATGAAAATACAAATATTACAAGTATACTCACAGGCAGAGGAAAAAAAGTGTTGATAAGCGTCCTTCGAGATTCATCTCCTTTGTCCATACCCACCGGTGGAGAAGAAGAACGGTTCCCGTGGAGGAAAGCCCTGCGACGAAGAGTCACTGGCAAACGGTTTGCGACACATATGTTGTGTAAAATACAACATGCATTTACCATGCCGCAAACCTTCGCCGGTGAGTACAAAAGAGCACCACCGTAAGTGTCTAAACATCTAAACTGGCTTTTAAGTACACCGAAGGCACGCTCAATTACTCCCCACGATGCAATGTGTGTCTCTTGGTACCATTCTTCAGCTTCACCGTCAGGATTAGACAATGGGGTCAAGAGCCAAGATTTGTTGGGATAACTTGCATCGCTTATGGGAAAAAGAAAAATGGTGGGTGATATTTACAAAAAAAAATGAAATAAAAAAAATACTTACCTAACAGCCAGCCACCCGGCATTTTTCCTGTCTCAGAATCCTGAAACAGCGATGACTGGCTTAGGATGAAGGAGTCGTGAGATGACCCAGGAAATCCCACAAAAAGATTTGTAAATTTCATATCGGCATCACAGACCGCCTGTATATTCATGGAATGGAAGCTTTTTCAGTTCCGAAAAATTTCTCCCGAATTCCGTGGCGGCCTGATGTGCATGTGGGTACAGTCAATCGCGCCTAGAACATTGGGAAATTTGTGTTCGTTGAAAAAGCCTAATTTGATCTCACGCCATCCGCTGTCCGTATCTGGAAATCTGATGAACTGGGTCGTCAATTTGCGGAAAGCCCTAATGACCTGGGTTATACAGAGCAACAGTGTTGGCTGTGAAAAACCGCATGTTTGAGACAAAGTAGGCTGGAATGTGCCTGACGCCAAAAAATGTAACGTAGCCACTAGCCAGCAGTTTCAGGAAACCGCTGACTGCGTGATTGGTCTGTGCCCAAGGATCCAGGTCGGTCTCCTACAGATCGTACAGCGAATATATTTCACGAGCCAATAAGCGATAATTTTGATTCACCTCGAACTCGGAGAGATCCTCCAGTACACGCCTAGTGCGATACTGGTGTGGACGTGGAAATGAAACACGCACTACTGACTCACCCAATGCAGACATTTGCTGACCACGATCCGGATGTTCATCAGCCTTTTCTTCCTTCATACTTGCAGCCAGCATGAACATCACAATCTGGTCAGAAAAAGGCTCCATTATTGTTGTCAGTAAAAAAATAGGATTTATATGTTGTAAAACGCAGGGATTGTCTTAAAAAAACGATTCCACAAGAGAGCTGACTGTAATGGCTGCTCCTCTCCCTGAAGTCTCAAAAATGGGAGTGAGGAGAGAGGAGTGGCTTTGGAGGTGTATCCTGGGTAAAACTCTGGAATCATGGGTACATTTCCCTCAGCCGAGTACAGGAACAAATATTCTTTTAAAAAATGGAATATAAAATACTGTGGGTCATAAATAGAAAAACCAAGTAGATAATCACTTCAAATATAAATAGATATGCTATTAGAAATCCAAAAAGCACCAAAAAATAAAAGTATTTAAGATTTCTTATCAGCTCACGACAGAAAAAGGAGGCGCAATGAAATTGACAATGACTGACGAAAAGCACTGATGTCGAATCGACATTCTTCAATTGAATACACTTTTGTCGAAATGCCGCATTGTTAACATTACAGACATGAAATTGTCGAATAATAAAAAGTCGAAACTGAAACTACAGGTTTTTTGTCGATAAGTGCAGTATTGAATAGTCGAATCCAATTTGACATGGTTTTTTGGTCGAAAAAGCTCAGTTTTTCGACAATTTCAGTAATTCGACTTCAATTGAATATACCCCTATATGTATCTTTCACAAAATCTTTCTCAGAATAAACAGAACCCCTGGCCCTGTTTCAATATGCTGCTGACTTATTTTTCTTGCACGGTCTTTTTATTTTTCATAAATTTGCCATTTACTGAGACCAAAATATATTAGCTTTAAACTAAAATGTATTCTTAATCTGACAATGTAATGCATTCCTGGTGTAAACCTGGTACACATTCTACTGGTGCAGAGCTAGACACATCGTAAACCTTCTTGTATATACGTTCACCATACCCTCAGGAGAGCACCTCACCCCGAAACATTTCTAAGTGGAATTCCACTGGATAAAACCATAGTACTTATATTACACTGTGGAACAATATATTCTTAGCAATTGATTCACACCCTAACTGATACACCTTTGCTCAAGTCTCCCCCTCCCTTTTTCCCTTCAAACATCTTGTGATTTATCTAGCTTAGCATATGCATGTTGTTGTTGTTTTTTTGGTGAATGCATTTTACATCTGCATCAATATATGCAAATTAATTTCAACTCAGGATGAGCCACAGAATGTGCAAAGTATACTGTGTACAGCAACAATTGGGTCTGCAAGTAATTTTGTATTCAGATGATATTTCCCACATTATTATAGCTACAGTATGTAATGTACAATACACACACTCTATGTATTTGTGTCCTCATGCCACAACTTTTTATATAAAAATTTCTAGTAAGCCCAGGCACTGATCAGAAACATAGATTAATATATATGTTACAGTGTAATCATTCAAGGACAAAAGTAATAAGTGTAACAACTCACAGAAAATCAGTAAGTGACCATGTCTTCACAGACAAATGAAAACGGCAAGTGAAAACTATTTCCCCCCCCCAAAAAATATTAAATATAGAAAATGACAGTCATAAAACACATTCATACTTAACATAGTAACATAGATAATGAGGTTGAAGAAGAGAGGCAAAATGCCCATCGGGTTCAACCTGTATTCTGTATTAAGCTGAGCTCACTATCATGTCCCTGCTGAAGTAAAGGATTAATTAACAACTATAACTCCTGTACCTCCCAGTTTGTCAATGTCAATTTTTTTTTTAACATGCTGTAACCTTGGATATCTTTTTTAGTTAGAAATGTATCCAATCCGTTTTTTAATGTATTTACCGAGTCCGCCATTACCACCTTCTCTGACAGGGAGTTCTAAATCTTTATTGCCCTAACTGTGAAGAACCCTTTCACCCTTTCCTACGTTGTGTGCAGATTTTTTTCTCCTCTAGCCTGAGCGAGTGCCCACGTGTCCTATACAGAGTTTTTTTTAATGAACATATCCCTTGATAACTCCTTGCATTGTCCCTTTACATATTTGAAGATATTAATAATGTCTCCTCTTAGACGCCTCTTTTCTAGAGTATACATATTCAATCTAGTAAGTCTTTCTTCGTAATCCAGTGCCTCTAGCCCTTTAATCAATTTAGTAGCTCACCTTTGTACTCTTTCAATTTCCCAGATATCTTTTTTATAATGTGGTGCCCAAAACTGAACACAATATTCCAGGTGCGAACGTATCAATTATTTGTACAGTGGCAGGATTACACTCTCGTCCGTTGCCTCAATTTTCCATTTTTATGCATGCTAGCACCTTACTTACCTTCTTTGTTGCACTTTGACATTATGTACTTATTAAGCTTATTATCTATGAGTACCCCCAAGTCTTTTTCCACTAATGTTACCCCTAAATTTTCCCCATTTATTGTATAGGATGCTAGTTTATTCTTTGTCCCAAAATGCTTAACTTTGAAATTTTCTATATTAAACCTCATTCTCCATCTGGATGCCCAAATTTAAGTTTAAATAAGTCATTCTGTAGAGACACCACATCGATTTCCGAATTAATTACCCTACACAGTTTAGTATCATCAGCAAAGATTGACACTGTGCTTTCCAGGCCTGTTCCTAGGTCATTAATAAATATATTGTACAATAGTGGCCCTAGTACGGACACTTGTGGTATTCCAATGACTACTGTTGCCCAGCTGGAGAACATCCCATTGACCACTATGCACTGTTCCCTGTTATCTAGCCAATTACTTATCGTTGTACAAATAGTTTATCCTAAGCCGAGCTCCATTAATTTGACAGTCAATCTCCTACATAGTACATCTGAGCAGCAATCTTGTTTTTGAGACAAACTCAGGACCAGGTGCATGAATAAAAAGAGACTACCATATACTGATAATTAATACTACGTGTCAGTATAAAAAGCAAATCACTATAGCAATAACAAAATCCACTTCAGGTATATTAGAGACTATCCAGAGGCTGTTTAGCTGATACTCCCACCAGTGGTGTAAAGTCATTTGAAAATGGATGACTTAAAGAAATGCCATAGGTAAATCAGTGAAATAAGGTGCACTGTGCCAATTGGTAGCAATGAATAGTGGTCCAGACAAAAAACACGAAGGGAGTTCAATTATTCTAGCATACAGTACATTGGTAGAAAGTTCCTGGAGTTTAACTGATCAATGCTTCTCATCTACAGGAAACTTTTCCAATGTTATTTGTCTCTTGCTCTTCTTAAGTAATCCGGTAGAGAAGTTCAATGTTCCTTGCAGATGACTACAATTCTTATACTTAATTAACAATAAGCAACAAGAATTGTGACAAACAGTATAAGATACTTCCACTTGTGTTTTCAGTGATACATTCATATTATAAAAAAGAAACAAATAAGCAAGACACTATGGGGTATTTTACTAAAAGTCCATTTGGGTCAATGTTGATTGATTTTTGGTTGATGTTTGCTCGATTTTCTGTTTAAAGGTCTAAATCACACATTTACTAACTGTTGATTTTTGACATTGTTTTAAAAAAAAATTCAAAATTCATCTGTTAGTAAATGTGTGACTTAGACCCTGATAAAAAAAAAATCTAAATTCAAACCAGCATTGACCAAAAATAGATCAGTATCGACCCAAATCGACTTTTATTTAATATACCGCTATATGTTATTTAATACCAACCGAAAATAACTAAACTCTTCTAGTGATTTTCAACCCAATAATCACATTTGAATAGAGGTTCCAAAAAGGGGTTCAGACAACATTGACAAAATATATTATTTTTCTCCACTGTTTTCCCTGCTTTTCAGGAAAAAACTTTTTAGGGACAGTGGTTTGGTCAACCACAATAGCCAGAATTAATTGAATGTGACCAATGTCACGGTTACTTGGGGTCATACTACATTATTACATTTTATAAAATTAAACACATAAGTAATTAATTAATTCATTAAAAATTGTATGCAAATTTGTATTGTGAGCCCTGTACACACTGCATTAGAAATAGTTCAGTGTGCACGGATTTCTATGGGATCAGGTGGTTGGCATCTAAAATATTAAACAATTGTATAGATGTGTACCCAGCTTTATGCCAACCTGGATTTCCTCTGCCAATGACAGAGTCACTAAGTTTAATGAAAACCTGGCGCTCACAGAAGTTATGCAAAGCAGAAGAGGGTAGAGGCGCAAATATAAAGTTGGCCAAACAACACCTATGGCCTTTCCCCAAAAATAGGAAATAAAAATAATAATAAAAGGCGCAAAATATTCAACTTGTCATAAATGAATCCTATAGGGAGAAGTGATCACTTGAGTCATTTCCTTATTAATATGTGAAAGAATAGTTCCAACTTCTTTTCCACATTGTTCACAGATATGCCATTCATAATGCCTAGATATTTTTGTACATTGTTGTATCCTAGGTGACAAAGTCTTGTATGCCACAGCTTCACAGACTGGTTGTAATCTGAAATAGCTAGCGCACAACACCCAGTGTCTAGGACAGACAATTGTTAGCACCAAATTGACGTTTCAATTACAGTCCCTCTTTTTTTGTGCACAACACACTGCCCCGTTGCAAATGGACCTTGTTTCCCTTCTTTTCCAGTACACTGATGGCAATCAGATTAGTTCCTAGATCTGGCACAAATGGTATATCTTTATTGTTTGTGACAATTGTTTCACCCTCCTCAAGTAATTGTCCCGACTTTGGTAGTATTTAGTAATTTGTCTCCTATTTCATTGACATTTACAGGATCACATGTCTTAAGCGACTTTAACCAACTCTCATTACAGCTGACATGCCTTGTGGCTCCTGAGTCTGTATACACTGCTATACAAGGTGTTAAGTCTGATTATGTGCATCACACTACAGTGCATGTGTATGTCATTACACAGGCATACCACAATTCCCAGCAGCCTTTTAAGCTGCTAAAAAGGGCAAGAGCATGTCACATGAGCTGTGTCAGGTGGTAAGGCAAGTGAGAGTTGCAGCAAGTGGCAACTGGTCTGAGCTGAGCCGAGGTAACTAACCTGGAGAGCTGAGATGGATGTGAGATACAGTACCTTTAAGCTGGGGAGCCTGTGCTGCTGTCAGGTCCTGTAAGAGTCAACGAGGCACACTGTAGAGGGCTGCCTTGGTGTGCTGGGATGGATGTTGGGAGTTCAATTTGCCCACCTCTGCTCCAGCCCATACTTTATTTATCTAGAGGAGGACCACAGCATATATTGGAGATATAAATAGCAGTCCACAGGTTTCTATGTTGACTGCATTTTATGAGATTTACCAAGCTCCATAGAGCCTGCGGGCTAAATATCAGCAAGGTTACTGGCAGAGGAATCCATAGGATCCAACCCTGACATCTGCCCCTTGTTCATGTATAGTCTGCTAATTGCGTATGCACAGTGGCCAGGGCCGGTGCAAGGTTTCTCGGCACCCTAGGCAAAACTTCTGCCTACTGCCCCTTCCCCCTAGCCGCCCTTCAGGTGAAAGACATGCTGCTGCTCTCCCCCACCCCCAGTCTGTTGCATGGCTGCTCTCTTCTCCCCATCTCCCCAGGTTGTGTGGGCAGTGCCGTCTTAACAGCAGTGTGGGCCCCTGGGCACAACAATGCACTGGGGCCCCTACCTATCCTTCAGCAGTAGGGGTTGGGCGTGCTATTAGCAGCAGCTTTGATGTCCCGCGTGCAGTAGGGGATGTTCTATCTTCAGCTCAGCATGTAGGACCTGGAGCAGTAATTTCTGCTAATTAATCCTTTACTGCACAGATTCAGCGAAGGGAACACTAAACTGTATAAGGGGGCATTGGGCTGAATGAAGGGGCCCTGGTACATGACTACCAGGGTGGTAGGGGGTTTTTAATACGCAGGGGAGGGGTGGATAGTGGAGTGGGCTTAATATTCACCATTTTCCGGTGGGAGGGCAGCTTGCTTGACTGCAGATATCTCCAGTTCCTGGAAAGAGATTTCTTAGCTTTGAATGGGACAAAAACACCAGAAAGTCCCACCTATCAGGAGGTACCAGGGACTTGGGGATCAGAGTTCAGAAGCTAGCAAAATCCACCAACGAAAATATAAAACTGCATATTAGGCGTGCAGAGATAGAGCAGGGACCAGCTGCTAGAAGGCTGATATCTCTGGTTCTCGGCATAGTAGAGACAAACTGCCAGTGTTCACCAAAAGGGGAGAGTCACAGATTTTGGATTATACCTTCAGAAAAACTATAAGTCAAACAGAATCTGAGATATCTGACTGGAAAGAGCAATTAACAGGCTTGGATGGGGACCACTTCTTTGAAGTTGGATATCTCTGGTTCCCCTGGCCCGATTTTCAAAAATCTGGTACCCCTGGAAAGAGGGGACACTCAGCTATCAGCCTAGGGCCCTTATACTCCTGGGGCCCTTGGGCAAGTGCCCATTGAGCCCATACGAAAAGACGGCCCTGTGTGTGGGTGCATGCAGCTCTCACCCCCCCCCCACACTCTGTTAAATGTCTGCTGTTCTATCTCCTCCACATCTGTGTGCGTGCTGCTGCTCATCCCCCCCCCCAGACTGTGTGCATGCCTGCTGCCCCCCCTCCCCAGACTGCTGCTCTGCTGCTCTCCCCCTCTTTCCTTATCAAATGCAGAGAGTATACTGTGCAGCCACCTTACCTGCGGGATGCGATGCAGAGTTGGGACTGAGTAGTCTGCGAAAGAGCCTGCAATGAAGAGCAGTGCCGCATGTCACCCCCAGCAGGACTCCGGGAGCTGTCAAAGTTACTGCCTGTGCCAGGTGGAGGCGGAGCTGGAGGCTGCAATACGGGAGCTCGCCAGTTGCGACTACTGTAAGATACGAGTGCCGGGGGGATTGCGGCGACTGTGAGGTAGGACCATGCTACCTTTTTCAGGCAGCTGTAGCAGGCCGCCCCCTCAAAATCCGGCGCCCCTAGGCAGCTGCCTAAAGCTGCCTAGTGGAAGCTCCGGCCCTGACAGTGGCACAAATAGCACCCAATTAAGTAAAGTGATTGTATTAGCGATCACTTTACTGTTCCTACTGGAGCCTCTGGCTGTAGTCAATGGAACATCCTGGAGATCTTCTTATGTGCGATGTGTACGTATTGCGGCATTGCTAGCAGGACTAGTGTGCCCGTAACTAGAACGCATGTGTTTGTATGCATGTGCATGCCCATAGGAATTAATGGAGCGATTGCAGACTGCGAGTAGTCACTACCCACCTTAGAAGTGGAGTGCCATCTGTATTTTTTTAATGGGGGCAGTGATGTGTCCTAACAAGGATTAGGCTCTGTATGTATGTAATAGATATACCACTCTTGGGTGTGTGGTCGTGCTCTGATATATACACACGCCTTGGTTCAACCACCCAAGGTGTGCATATATTAGAATCAGAGCTCGACCACACATCCAAGTCCTGTTAAAATTTTTGAATAGATCATCATTGTACAAGTCATGTTTGATGAGGTTTGATATGAAATCATTTCAGTTATGTGGTAAATTTGACAGTTTGGGAATTTTTTCTGCCAAAAATATCAGTCATAGGCCCAGATTTATCAAGCTTTGGATAGTAATAATTAGCACAGTGCTAAAGTACCAACCAGTCAGCTCATAACTGTCATTTTATTTAAACACAGCCTGTAATATGAAAGTTAGGAGCTGATTGGCTGGTACTTTATCACTGGGCTATTTATCAGTCACCAAGGCTTGATAAATGGGGGCCTAAGTGAGTCAGTGATGTGCTGCTCCACTGTGAGCAGTGTCACTTTGAGAGCTGGTGCTGTTTAAATATGTGGAGTGATACAGCTGTGGCTTTGTGATTAGGTTCATATATTATATGATATAATCAGTGATGTCTGGTGAGTTAAATGGCTGTGGGAGGCACTGACTAATACCAGAGCAAGATTTACACACAATATATAAGCCCATGGGGTTAATGTAGGCATTATACACAGGTGCAGCAGTGTATACTGCTGGAAATTTAGTGAGTTTTGATCAGAGATGTGCGGACAAGGTAGGCCTCACCTGCCATAGACTTTTTACTCCAGAGTTTTGACTATTAAAATAATTAGAATAATACAAAGAATATATTTCTAATATTTTCTTTGTATTTTTCATATAATTTTTATAGTCAAAACTCTGGAGTATAACAGCATTATGTGTATAAGTAGTGCCACTACAAGGGCTGTTATGTGTATAAGCGGTACTGCTACAAGGGGCATTATTTGTATAAGCGGCGCTACTACTGGGGACATTATGTGTATGAGCAGCGCTACTACAGGGAGTATTATGTGTGTAAGTGACAACACTATTGGGGACACTATGTGCATAAACATCACTACTATGTGTGAGGTAATGTGAATAAGATTGTGGAACTGTGTGGCACAATTTGAAATGGGGGTACTATTGTGTGGCCATGCCCCTTCCTTGTGAGACCACACCCCTTTTTTCACCATGTGCTGTCCCTTTGTACAATTTGGAAGGGCGCAAAGTTATAGTTTGCAGGGGGCTGCCAAACACCCTAGCACCGGCCCTGGCCCCACCACACATAACTGGATATAATAACACCCACCCCCACAGCCCAAACTATAACAATTTTCTTTTAAAACTGGTTTACACACCAGTTGTTGCCCCACACCTGCTGTGACTCCACCCATATTTTCCACAGCTCCGCTCACCTATTCCTCCTTTTCCCCCCACACAGGATCCACTATTTCTGATTTCAAACCTGGGGGTACCAGACATATTACAGTATATTTATACAATTACATACTGATATTTATATGTTATGACGTTCAAATAAGGATTTTTACTGTAGAGGTGTGAACTCAGGGGTCATTTCGAGTTGATCGCTAGCTGCCGTTGTTCGCAGTGCACCGATCAGGCTAAAAACCGTCATTTCTGTGCATGCGTATGCTCCTCAATGCGCACGCACGACGTACGGGTACAAAGTCCTTTGTGGTTGTGCACAGGTCGTAGCAAAGTTTTCAGTCACACTGACGGCCGCAAGAAGATTGACAGGAAGGGGCATTTCTGGGTGTCAACTGACCGTTTTCAGGGAGTGTTTGCAAAAATGCAGGCGTGTCTGAAAAACGCAGGCGTTGCTGGTTGTTCGCTGGGTGGGTGTATGACGTCAAATCCGGACACGAATAGGCTGAAGTGATCGCAAGCGCTGAGTAGGTTCAGAGCTACTCAGAAACTGCACAAACTGTTTTTGCAGAGCTCGGCTGCACATGCGTTCGCACTTCTGCTAAGCTAAAATACACTCCCCAGTGGGCGGCGGCATAGCGTTTGCACGGCTGCTAAAACTAGCCAGCGAACGATCAACTCGGCATGAGGGCCTAAAAGCAGTGCTTCTCCCTTTAAAACCTGCATTACCTTCACACGATTTTCTAATTGAATAGCAAAAACTATTGGCTGTGTGTTTCTGCCATGGTAAAAAGTCATGCAACCTAGTTCGTGGCTAACTGAATCTATAGTAACTAAAATCAATAAAAAAAGAACAAGCATTTAAGTACTACTTTTGGTAAAATCACTTGTTTAAAGTCTCTTTATATTACACACAAAGGACAATATTCCTGCAGCCATTTCAGTTTACGAAAACAGCGGAGGTATGTATGAACAATTTTCTAGAATTTACAACTTACAAAACCAAATTTGCATAACCAGCTACTCTGCTACTGTAAGGAAGGGTGTGGGGGTTTCATAGTGAGATGGATACAGTGTCACACACAGGTGAAAAGAATGCTTGCAGGGGTGTCGGCTTTCAGAGTATTCTTACTATAGAGCAGATCTTCCCCAACTTGACTTTGCTATACCTTACAGTATATCTTGACCATGCAGGAGATTGCAGGGAAACTTCTTGGAGTTCTGGTAAGAAAAGCGAATTTCATTTATTGTGTAAAAGTAAAGTTGCATGGCAATTAATTATTAGTAAAGATGTTTAAAACATTGTCTTTTTTGACACTTATTTGTATTGTCTTATCGTAAAAGCCAAGTTATTTACTTGCACTTGATTTACCTGGTCAATATTGTTCATGTACTGTTATACACAGGGATATAGTGCATGGCTTATTGCAGTGCAGAGGAAATGTGAGGTACCAATTGAAGTATTTATTTTTATAATTGCTTTATCACAGGACTGTGCTGTGTCAGTTTGCTTTTCAAATAATTAGGAGATTTAGTTGCTCTCTACTAGATGAAGGCTAAGCCATCTGTCATTCTACAAAGATGAATCATAGAACTTTGTAAAAACGTCAGTGAATATGTAATGCAACAAGCATGTATCATACTAATTATCACCTGGAATACTAGAAAATACTTCATGACTTGACTCACAAACATGCTCTGAAATTGTCCCTGCATAAAATTTGTGATACTCTATTCTTTAGAGTTGTAAAGGTTTGAACAGTAAATTTAGCAAATAAACCTGCTGCTAAGGACAGCATGACCTACTGTGTGGTCTCAGATTGATAAATAATACATTTGTGTATTTGATGGATAGGTAAACAACAGTTCTTCTTGAGAAGAGGAAAAGTGTTACTGTAAAATTAGCTTTTTTATAATAACCAATACATTTGAGCCTTACTTGTGGGATGTTATGCTGCAGCCTGAGAACAGAAACTCAAAACTCAGGTTACAACCATGGACATCTAACAATCCTTGGTACACAAAACTGCTATTATTGATACTATTGCAGTGATACATAAAATTCTCACCACAGTGCTTTGATAAATAGACCCCACAGTTCATAGAGCTTGCATTAAACAGGCAATTTCCATGACGGAGTACATCAGTTCAGGGTGGATCATTATATATAATCCACCTCATGTGTTTGAGTGTTTGTGTGTTACGCATGGTTAGTGCATTTTATATGATGGTATTGGTAATGAGTACCACCAGGGGCACTGAGAGGGTGTGGGAAGCGGGTACTAATTTCCAGGCCCCGGACTTATTAAAGGAGCAAGGTGGGGGCCTTGCCTGGGTCACCTGCTTAGGGGACATTGACCCCCCTTTGTATGCTGCTGAGGGGTACAAACATTCCCCCTGTGCAGCCGCTGACCCCCTGTACAGCCACAGTGCCGGGAAAATGTTTTTCCTTTTTTTTAGGGGTCATGACCAAGCCTCCCTGATTTTGACCATGCCCGCTCACTACCCAGGCCTCTGACTACTCTCAGTGGTCTGCCACCTTTTTCCTGGAAGAGGAAGTTTGTCTACCATCATCGCTAGTAAATTTAACACTCTCTTCTGGAACTTGTATCACCAGATTAGTCCAATCCAGTGACTTAATAGACAAGTTAATGCAAAAGGGGTATTTGTTACAAAAGCAGTGACTGACAGCAAAAGGGCACAGGAAAACAGTCCAGCAGTTGAAATACTGTAAGTGGCTGTACAGAAAACATTTTTATATTTTTATGATGCATTTATTATGCTTTTGCAGTGCGTTTAGTCTGCAGTTTAATCAGACGTGTTGTAAACTTTTCATTTGCTCAAATTATAAAAACCACATCAAGGGCCACATGTAATGACGCCCATGTTCGGCGGCCGCACGGGATGCCGGACGAACTCGGACATTTCTTTAAGGGGCAATCACTTACGAGGCAAAAGGCCGGCATCCAGCACAGCCAGTGAACTCGGGCCTCACATCTGGTATGTTTACCTGGCAGCCACCATCCTCATAGTCATAATACCAGCAGTGGAATTCTATCCCTAACCCTTTTGTGAGTATTCTAGCCATAACCCTAACCCACCCCTCCGGCAGCCTAACCATAACCGCACCTTTGGCAGCCTAACCATAATTATGCCCAACTGTAGCCTACCCCTAACCCTCCCACTAGTTCCTAACCCTAACCCTAATACTCACTGTCAGGATTGGCCATTATTGTGACTGTCTGGATGGTGACTGCCAAGATTCTGACTACATTCAGCTTGGGACCAATGTGTTTGTAAGCCATTTTCATTAATTTCTCCTGAAATGTAATAACAGTGTATAGGACATGCAATGTGCAATGTACTGTAGTTCCAAGCAATTGGAACGTGTGAAAAAAATATGTGCACTGACTACTGTACCTACTTGTCAATGTATGTTTCAGACAAGTGCGGTGACAACATAAAAGTAATGATTGACAAACATCTAAACAATAATGAACCAGCATTTGATTAATACCTAAAGCATTTGTCCACGTTTGGGGATCATTTTTGATTTGTACATATTCACAACTTAGAAATAAAAACCACGAGTATCTGCCTGAGTGCGCAGCAGTGGGATGGGTACCATGCATATTGTCACACCCAAACAGTGGCAACGCTTCATGAAAGCAGGATCGGGCAATTTTTATTAGTTTTAGGTAACGCTCAATAACGTCTATAGATTTGGCTGATGATTATTATAGATAGTAGATAGAGGTTACAAAAAGACACAATGGATCTTTTACATCTAAATATGTTAAATAAAATGCGTCCACAAAAATAATGGAGACAAATAAAATAAGATAACGTTAATGATGGCACTGATTTTTTTTTTTTTTTAATAAAATGTGTAGGTTAAATAATCAAGTTATTGTTACCTTAAGCTGTGCCATACACTCCTGATGTCCATGTGCAACAGTGTTTGACATATATGTTAATATTCAAGGGGGATATGTAGAGGTGAGGGAGCGTTCGCCATTCCCTCTTGTGCCTCCTGACAACCCCCTGTCAGTATGTGTCTTGAGTCGCTGCTGAACATAACCAAATGCTTAATGGGCTTGACTTGAGCCAGCCATTATGTTACAGTAACTTGTCCTCTGACCCTGAAACCTGTTCTTCCAGTTACGTGCTTGCACCAACTCGCTGTTTGCTTACACCTTGTCTTCAGTATCCCTCTAAACATAACATTTACCAAATGTCCTGAAACAAAACCAGGTTTTAAAATTGTGTACCCAGAAATGGGAGGCACTCAATATACAAATGTCCCTAATTTTCATTATTGACCAATGCACGATGATAAAATCATTGCTTTTTTCACTTTATGAATGTCAGATGCAATTCTTAGCTATTCTATTTTGTGGGATTTAAAAGTTATTACTTATGGAAGAGCATGTTAATACAAAAATCATGATAGAGTATAAACAAATGAATCAAACTTGTCATGATTTAAAGTATGCCCAAGACGTTTTAATTCACTATGGTGCTGCAATCAGCATGAAAATGAGCTTGGCAAAGGGCAGCTAGAGAGACATGTATGACTGCAACATACACCACACTGCAATATACACCAGAGATTACACATATAACAAAATACAAATAATGTGTTTGTCTTGCGCCATGTCAGACCTACTGGCGTAGTATGAGACTGATGTGCAGTATTTGGTTATACTGAGGTGCTGTATAAATATTATCCATTTACTGTTTTTCTTTCTAGGTGATATATTTTTTGTTATGATTTTCCCCTCTTTTAGCCATTAACTTACAGTGACATTTGGAGCTGTACATTAAGTACATTTCTCTTTGAAGTTTGTGAAAAAAAGCACAATCATTGTGTTACTGTATATCTGCAAATGATGGTGAAAATAGGGAAGAGCTCCTGATGCCATATTCATCATAGCTCTCAACATTTTGTGTGGTCGAATTGTGACAAAGGGCCTAATTCAGAGCCGATGGCTGGTGTGTGAAGTCGCGCAGCGGACGATTATTGAATGACTGCACATGCGCACGGATCATAATACACAGGCGCGCAGCCAAACTGCGAAAAAATCCTGCATTTTTTTGATCGCTAGGTGAATAAAGGCTGATTGAAAGGAAGAGGACGTTTGGGGGAGGTAACTGCCCGTTTTCTGGGAGTGTCTGGAAAAACGCAGGTGTTCCCAAGCGTTTTCAGGGAGGGTGTGTGACGTCAGCTCTGGCATGATCAGACTGTTTGTATTGCACTGTAGGAGTTAAGTCCTGGGCTATGCACAGGCTGCACAGACTGGAAAAATCATTTGATGGTGAGTGAGTGCAGATGTCCGCTCTGTGGCAAAGTTTTTGCACGGCGTACACATTAATTCGCACAAAGATAAAAGATATACTGGCTACGGCTGTTAATCAAAAACAAGGGGACAATAAAACAGTTTGAATAAAATATTCAACAATTTATTACATATATAAAAAGATAAAGATAAAAAGGTGTCGTGACTCTCTAATTGTACTACATACAGTATCACATGAGTGACCACTTAAATCCCACTCAATTTGTAAACAGTGCACAGCTTTTGGCTAGGACTCAATCCTAAATGTGGCCATTAGTTCATTTGTAAGTCTTGATATTACCCGGTCCTTGCAGATGCAGTCCCCAGAGAATCTCTATTGCAAGTGGAGATCCAAATGGCAGCAGGGGAGTGGTCCGGGTCCCAATAAATAGACACTTATAGAATCCAATGGAGGCAGTGAGTCCAATTGTTGCCAGAAAAGGGCACTGGTGGATGCAATGCTGGTGGTCAGAGGTTGTAAGTTCAGGCTCAACATATTTCGCTGGTCTGATGGTTGCCAGCTTCCTCAGGAGCATATATCCCTCATGCTGCCCTTATATGTTTTTATACCCTCTTAATTGGGGTGAGAGTAGGGACACCTGATAAATTCACAATTCATTTACAGAAATTGTCCCAAAAAATATAAAAAGTTTTATACAGAAGGCATTCCTATTGTCACACATAACTAATAATCATACCACATATAAAAACGAGTATTATTTGCTTATAAATAATATATATAGTTGATTCTGACACTTCCTGATCACGTGACCATCTCCGATCATGTGGTCAGTGCTGGCCTATTGTTGTACACAGCTTGTCTTGTCCTTCTAGTTAGCTGATCATGTGACCGCCTCTGATCACATGATCTCTGTTGGACTTATCAGTGTATCTGGCTAGTTCAGGCCTCTTAATGTTCCGTTATATGTGTAATAAATTGTTGAATATTTTATTCAAACTGTTTTATTGTCCCCTTGTTTTTGATTAACAGCCGGCGTCAGTATATCTTTTATCTTTGGGTTTACATATTTCTAGGGGTTGACCTCCCCTATACAGGCTACCGCTGGCCGCGCACTCATAAAATTTCTTTACATTCATTTGCACACTTGCACGTGGTGGGTTTTCTGATTGCAGCCTTCTGCAAAATTGCAGAGGAGCGATCAGGTCTGAATTAGGCTCAATATCGTATGCATGATGACAAGTCTCAGCCATACATAACAGGAGTGTGGCTCAAGTGCTTCTGACATGCTGGACCAATACTTGTACCTTTCCTTCAATGCTTCACTCATCATGGTAGATGCATACAACACTGCTGCACTGCAATACTTACCTCTCCATATGCCCAGCTGCTGGGGACAGGAAGCCCTAACCAGGAAGGTGGGACTGAGCTATTAAACTGTTCTGCTGACATCTGGACAGGTACAGGGGCAGATTAAGAATTTTTACAGGGGTAGGGTAAATGGCTGGGGAGGCACTGGCTAGTACAAGAGCCAGATTTACACACACATATAAGAAGCCAAGGTTCATTTGGGCATTATACAAAGATACAGCAGTATGTACTGCTGGAAATTCTGTGAGGTTTGATCAGAGATTTGCGGAAAAGGTAGGCAGCGGAGGCACTGTCTCACCTGTCATAGACTTTTTACTTCAGAGTGTTGACTATAAAAATTATTAGAAGAATACAAAGAAGCTACTTATAATAGAAACATAGAAACATGGAATTTGACGGCAGATTAGAACCACTTGGCCCATCTAGTCTGCCCCCCCCCCTTTTTTTTTTACCAAACCATATGTAATACTCATTTCTTTGTAAGGATATCCTTATGTCAATCCCATGCATGTTTAAATCGCTCTGCTGTCTTAGCCTCTGCTACCTCTGAGGGGAGGCTATTCCCAGGGACGTGCAGTCAGGGGAGGCAGTGCCTCCCCTGTCATAACGATTAAAATACTATAAAGAAGATACTAATGACACATATTCTGTGGGTGAGGACCGCTCCCGGGCCATCAGTAGCGCAAGCAGATGGTGGTGGTGGTGGGGGGGGGGGTTCAGGGGACGATGGAGACAGACGGGTCTCCGTCTTAAACAAAGCCGCGATCGCAACCGCAGCTCCCGCTGCACAGAGCTCTTGCCGTCAAAGCACTGTGCTGGCCTAAATAGTTTCCGGCTGCTGGAATTGTCTTCTCTGCAGCTCGGGTACAGTATATATATATATGTGTCTGTGTGGTTATGTATGTGTGTATAGTCTGTGTCTGTATTCTTTTATACACACACACACACAGACACAATATATATATATTATATTTTTATTATTTGTTACAAATACTGCTCCAGTGCAAAAATCAGTGTTCAATCAATGTTTGCAGTGTATCCTGATGACGGGGAGACAGTACCTGAAACATTGATAATTAAACACTGATTTTTTTTTTTTTACAAATTAACAAGACTCTGAGTGCCGCCTAACATTATATACATATATATATATATATATATATATATATATATATATATATCTCAATCCGGTGATGCGGCACTCATGCTGGTCTCAGAATGAAAAAGCGGACAGCCGTCCAAATCTCTTCAACGTTTTAATTTATTTTTCAAATTGTCATCAGGAAGTAATACATCGACAACTAAAACACGTTTATATAGACATACCACATAAAGAACAGGAGCCCGTCAAGCGGGAAAATCAACACAGCAGCCGGTGTGTGAATCACTCTGACCTCATCATACTTGGACAATCGTCGAACCCTATGACGTCAGTATGATTATGGTTACCATAGTAACTATCCGGAGCTTCATACCCCCAACCAAATTTACTATAAAACACCAACTCTACTTATAAAAAATAAAAATCAACAATACACCAGCAAAATAACACCTTTACTATAAATATAAAATGACGGTGCCCTTTAATCAGGTCATCCAAGAACAACAAATACGGCAGATGGCACATTCCTACCAGAAATCAGTATGATGCATCCCTTATACAAAGGAGAGTGCAGTGTAATTGCCACATACAGTAAATTGTTACCATTATTGCTAGAGATTCATTGTTTTAATACTATTGTGATCACCTGCTACTACAAGCATATTATACCTGCATCCACTCAGTCTAATAAAGAATCCAGCTCTAGCTATCATTCTTTAAACATGACCCGTCCCACAATGCCTGGTTAACCCTTTCTAGATCGCAATTTTGAATGTCACCTAACACTATACTAAAACCAAAATATATATCTCAGATCCAAACACTGTTTTAATCCTAGTTATATGACTCAAGATGTAAACCAGGATCTATTTTACCGTAAATTGGAATAAGTGATACATTCGTTTAACCCTTTCGGGGACAACACATTCAATCGGTATATCCATCGTGCCTCTAAACGCAATAGCCTTAATGATCTGTTGCCTCCCCGTACATTAGGTAGAACTGTGTCTATCATACGATATCTCAGGCTGGACAACGAATGTTTCTTTTCTGCAAAATGACGCGCTACCAATTGTTCACTGGTGCCCGAAGCGATATGCCAAACATAACCAGTCGAGCAGGTATATTTGGTTATAAGAAAAATGGTTGCTTTAAATGCACATGTGTAACCTGCCAGTTTTTATTGGCAGGTGATACATTTTACTATCCACATACGGGAACACCATATAAAATCCAATATCATCATTTTACTCGAGTTTTGTAATTTATCAGATTATTTGCCCCTGCGGCTTCAGCTATATCGGTAAGACCGAATCTAAATTCAAGGAGCGTATGGGCAACCATAGAGCAGCGATCCGGGCGGCTATCGCTTCGGGCTCCAGTGAACAACCGGTAGCGCGTCATTTTGCAGAAAAGAAACATTCGTTGTCCAGCCTGAGATATCGTATGATAGACACAGTTCTACCTAATGTACGGGGAGGCAACAGATCATTAAGGCTATTGCGTTTAGAGGCACGATGGATATACCGATTGAATGTGTTGTCCCCGAAAGGGTTAAACGAATGTATCACTTATTCCAATTTACGGTAAAATAGATCCTGGTTTACATCTTGAGTCATATAACTAGGATTAAAACAGTGTTTGGATCTGAGATATATATTTTGGTTTTAGTATAGTGTTAGGTGACATTCAAAATTGCGATCTGGAAAGGGTTAACCAGGCATTGTGGGACGGGTCATGTTTAAAGAATGATAGCTAGAGCTGGATTCTTTATTAGACTGAGTGGATGCAGGTATAATATGCTTGTAGTAGCAGGTGATCACAATAGTATTAAAACAATGAATCTCTAGCAATAATGGTAACAATTTACTATATGTGGAAATTACACTGCACTCTCCTTTGTATAAGGGATGCATCATACTGATTTCTGGTAGGAATGTGCCATCTGCCGTATTTGTTGTTCTTGGATGACCTGATTAAAGTGCACCGTCATTTTATATTTATAGTAAAGGTGTTATTTTGCTGGTGTATTGTTGATTTTTATTTTTTATAAGTAGAGTTGGTGTTTTATAGTAAATTTGGTTGGGGGTATGAAGCTCCGGATAGTTACTATGCTAACCATAATCACACTGACGTCATAGGGTTCGACGATTGTCCAAGTCTGATGAGGTCAGAGTGATTCACACACCGGCTGCTGTGTTGATTTTCCCGCTTGACGGGCTCCTGTTCTTTATGTGGTATGTCTATATAAACGTGTTTTAGTTGTCGATGTATTACTTCCTGATGACAATTTGAAAAATAAATAATTGTGGCCCTTTTATTATGATGATGGGCCACAGCTCTGAAACTTTGGCATTTAGACTTGCTGTGTCAGCGTATTTTGTACCACATGAGCTTCCAAGTTCCGTCCACTGGTTTGCGGTTACTACTATTTACAGAAGGGGCACAGATGGTTGCTGCTACATTACTGGGAAGAGACCCCCCCAGTAAATCCTGCGTTTGCCCCTGGCAGGACTGTAAGTGGGAAGAGCAATGAGTATAGAGGGGAGGAATCTGTATTCATTCTTAAACCGCCCCCCCCCCCCACCTTAAAAGTAAAGTCTAGATCAGCTACTGCTCTGACTTACTATGGTCACTCTGACTGCAGTCTGTGCAGAGGAGCCGCGCTGCAGTTCTAGGACCAAGACGAGGTAAATAAAAAGCAATATCATTGTCATTCACTGTCTGTTCCCATCACCCTTTCCTTCTCTCTATCACACTCTCACCCACTGCTACTGCTGTCACCCTATCCCTGGCGTCACGATCTTCCTGTCACCTTCAACCTTGTGTCACCCTCTCCCTGTCACCCTCTCTCTGGCATCACCCTCTTCCTGTCACCCTCTCCCTGACATCACGCTCTTCCTGTCTCCCTCTTCCTTATGTCACCCTTCCCTGGTGTCACATTCTTCCTGTCACCCTCTCCCTTGTATCACCCTCTTCCTGTCGCCAGCTCCCTGACATCACGCTCTTCCTGTCTCCCTCTTCCTTATGTCACCCTCTCCCTGGCGTCACATTCTTCCTGTCACCCTCTCCTTTGTATCACCCTCTTCCTGTCGCCAGCTCCCTGACATCACGCTCTTCCTGTCACCCTCTTCCTTGTGTCACCCTCTCCCTGGCGTCACATTCTTCCTGTCACCCTCTCCCTTGTATCACCCTCTTCCTGTCACCAGCTCCCTGGCATCACACTCTTCCTGTCACCCTCTGTTGGCTATTTTGTTGTCCAGGACTTTCATTAACTTAATATTTCATTAATATTTATTTTTTATTTGATAAAAATTGACAATGTGTTAGTCGCCAGCTCATCACAAGTTTAATGAGCAGGTAGGCTGCGTGTATTGGCAGTATTGGACTGAGATGCAAATTAGTGGTGGGGAGTCGGGGTAGTTGATGGCGATTTTGTTAGCCATTGGTGGATGCGGTGACCTTTAGTGGCAGGAGCAGCGGGCATAAGGGGCGGCGGTAGCTGGCATCGGCTCAGGTGCAGTAGTGGACGGTGGTAGGGGTCATCGACGGAACTCGGTGTACATTATGGCTGCAGTGCCTCACCAGCCACTGACCTCACCGCACGCCACTGGCTATTCCACTTGTCCACTACCCTTTCTGTGAAGTAATTTTTCCTCAAACTTCCCCTGAACCCCCCCTCCACTCTCAGTACATGTCCTTGTGTCCTATTGCTTCTCTTCATTTGGAGAATGTTTCCCTCCTGGACTTTGTTAAAACCCTTGATATATTTGAAAGTTTCTATCATGTCTCCCCTTTCCCTTCTCTGCTCCAAACTATACATATTGAGATTTCTTAGTCTTTCTGGGTATGTTTTGTGATGTAGTTCATGCACCATTTTAGTTGCCTTTTTTTTGTACAGTCTCTAATGTATTAATATCCTTCTGAAGATATGGCCTCCAGAACTGGACACAGTATTCCAGATGGGGCCGTACCAATGATCTATACAGTGGCATTATTACGTCTTTCTTTCTGCTGCTGATTCCTCTCCCAATGCAGGCAAGCATCTGACTAGCCTTCCTCATTGCTTTGTTACATTGCTTACCTGCCTTTAAGTCACCTGAAATGGTGACTCCTAAATCCCTTTCCTCCTCAGCAGTTTCCAGTATAGTGCCATTAATACTATATTTAGCCTTTGGATTTTTGAGACCCAAGTGCATGATTTTATATTTTTTGGCATTAAACTGTAATTGCCACACTCTTGACCATTCCTCTAGTCTACCTAGATCCTCAATCATTTGTTTTACCCCACCTGGTGTGTCTACTCTGTTGCATACCTTTGTGTCATCTGCAAAAAGGCATACTTTCCCTTTAATGCCATTTGCAATGTCACCAATAAAGATATTAAAAAGCACTGTTCCAAGTACAGATCCCTGGGGTACTCCACTGGTGACATTTCCCTCCTGTGAATGCACTCCATTTACCACAACTGTCTGTTTTCTATCCTGCAACCAAGATCGTATCCATTCAATAACCATAATATCCAATCCCAAGCTTTCAAGTTTATTTAGCAGTCTGCGATGTGGAACAGTGTCAAAGGCCTTACTAAAGTCTAGATAAGCTATCTCCACGGATCCACCTTCATCCATTTTAGTCACACAGTCAAAAAAATCGATAGTCTTTTGTACTTTTCATACATTTTAATATAGTCAAAACTCTGACATATGCCGGAATAGGACAGGAAAGGCTCTGCATCACCTCACCGCAGGTCACTTATCTATCTATCTACGCATACATATATGTCACACATACAGTACATTAAACACAAACACAACTTACCTTTCAGCAGCTGCAAGTTGTAGATGGGGATGGGACAGGGTACCATGTCAGTAGGCCCCTCCTCATAGCTGCAAAATGTTGCGATTCACGGATCTATCATGGGAAGGATTGTGGGGTCCACCACCCTCTCCCCATTGACCCATGAATTGCAGCATTTTACCAAAAGGGGACAGGGCTAAATAACATAGTGCTTGCTCTGGTGTGTGTTAGGGGGAGTTTCAAGGGATAGTTATAGAAACTGTAATACTGTGCAACCCCCACTGATACAGCACTTTCCCATCTACCCCTAGCCCCAGACAAGACTGTGCATGTGGTTGGTGCAGAAACCTCACATGGGCCTTTATGCTGCTGGCTCATGGTGACATGCAGAAAATGAAGTTATTGCGTATACAGTACAAATATTCTGTTTACTGTTCATTGTCACATGATCTACAAATGTATAGTATATTGCAAATCCTCCTATAAATAATTTTCTCTTACGTCCTAGAGGATGCTGAGGTCCACATTAGTACCATGGGGTATAGACGGGTCCACCAGAAGCCATTGGCACTTTAAGAGTTTGAGAGTGTGGGCATGGCTCCTCCCTCTATGCCCCTCCTACCAGACTAGTTTAGAAAATGTGCCAGAGGAGCCAGTCACAGCTAGGGGAGCTCTACAGAGCTTCTTTAGTAAAGTTTTTTTTTAGAGTTTATTATTTTACAGGGAGGCTGCTGGCAACAGCCTCCCTGCTTTGTGGGACTAACGGGGGCAGTAGCGTCCGCCATGCGGGGTCTGAACCACTATCTCTGCTGACAGGACACTGAGCTCTTGAGGGGATAGATCGTTCCCCGCCACAGGGGATTGCTCACCCCCAGCAGTATGCCGCCACCCCCTTACAGAGCCAGAAGATCAGTGGCGAGTGAGTCACCGACCCCCATAGCAAGCGGGGGGCCGGTGTGAAGATGGAGGCAACAGGGTGGGAGTGCAGTACTAACTGCGCTCCGGAGGCTCAGCGGTACTTAGTGCGGCGCTGTGAGGGGTGCCCTGAGCCAGCGCCTGAACCTTGCACTGGTCAGCAAGCCTGTCGGAGTCCATGGATCTCAGCCAGCATTTTACCTCAGGCCAGTATAATCCTTGTGAAGAGCGGGGAGACAGCACTATTTTGGGGGCGGAGCTTCTCCTCAGAGCGGACCCAGCAGAGTTCAGCGCCATTTTCCTGCCTGCACAGCGCTGTCCAGGAAGAGCAAGTCCCTCCACAGCAACTCCAGCTATCTCTAACGGTACCAGGGGGTTGTAGGAGGGGGGGGGGGGAGGCTGCATTAAGACTATGTAACCTATTAAGGTGCACAGTCAGTGCTAGTAGGGGTCTCCCTTTACATTAAAAGCACTGTGTGTGGGGGGGTTAGCTCCAATCTCCATGTCTCTCTTGCCATTCTTGGGGGTGAAACTCTGTCTGTCCTCCCCTGTGTGTGTGTGGAGTGTCTGTGGTCTCCATTAGGCTATGTCCAGGGATATGTGTCATATGCTACAGAGGATATGTCCTCTCAGGATGAACCAATTCCAAGTAATCAAGATTGCACTGGTTTAGCACAGATATCAGCAAGGGAGCCTGAATGATTATCCTCTATCAAATCTATGATTTCTCAGATTTCAAATAGGGTTGCACAAAATTAATCTGCAACTCGGGCTTTGTGCTGAATATTGCTGATACAACACCGGAGCAGGTTGAGGAGGCTTACTTCACTGAAAATAAGAAAGCCTCGCTAACCTTTCCTGCATCAAAGGAATTAAATGCTATTTTTGAAAAGGCTTGGGAAAACCCGGATAAAAAATTCCAGATACCTAAAAGGGTTCTGGTGGCATTTCCTTTCCCGGTAGAGGATAGGACAAAATGGGAAAACCGGCCTATTGTTGACGCGTCAGTATCCAGACTCTCAAAAAAGGTGGTTTTACCTGTTCCAGGATCTACCGCTTTGAAAGAGCCGGCTGATCGTAAAATTGAAAATACGCTCAAATCCATGTACATGGCTTCTGGGGCAATACTACGACCCACTATTGCCAGTGCTTGGATTGCCAAAGCTATAGTAAAGTGGTCAGGCACGTTACTTGAAGACTTGGATACTATGGAGAAATGTGATGTTGAATTGTTTTTACATAACATTTAGGATTCGGCAGGATTTCTGGTAGAATCCATGAAAGACCTGGGTTCCATGGCTGTGGGAATTTCTTCCATGTTTGTATCAGCTCATCGAGGACTGTGGTTGCACCAGTGGTCTGCCGACGCGGAACCCAGGAGAAGTGTGGAGACCCTACCCTACACAGGTCAGGCTCTCTTTGGGGAAGCGTTAGATGCGTGGATCTCCACGGCTACGGCTGGTAAGTCACCTTTTCTTCCCTTAGCTACACCTGCTCTGAAGAAACCCTTTTCTTCAACTACTTCACAGCCCTTTCAGCCTACCAAGCCCAGAAAGGCCAAGCCGTCCAACACCTTCTTTCGGGGAGGTCGGCCTAAGTCCAAGAAACCTGCAGCTGCAGGTTCCCAGGAACAGAAACCTGCTTCAGGTACACCAAAGTCCTCCATATGACGGTGGACTGCACGCCCCGGAGGTGGGGACAGTGGGAGTGAGACTCAGGCATTTCAGTCACCTCTGGGTGTCATCCGGCCTGGACCCCTGGGTGCAAGATATTGTGTCCCAGGGGTACAGGCTGGAATTTCAAAATCTCCCTCCTCACTGATTTTTCAAATCAGGCTTGCCAGCTCTGCTGGCAGACAGGACTGTCCAGCAAGAAGCTGTCCAGAAGTTGGTGGAGTCACAGGTCATTGTGCCAGTACCACCTCATATGCAAAACAAAGGTTACTATTCGAACCTTTTCGTGGTACCGAAACCCGATGCTTTGGTCAGGCCCATTCTGAACTTAAAATCACTAAACCCCTTTCTGAGGGAGTTCAAGTTCAAAATGGAGTCTCTAAGGGCAGTGATATCAGGTCTGCAGGAGGGGGAACTCCTGGTATCCCTGGATATCAAGGATGCGGACCTCCACATTCCGATTTGGCTGCCGCATCAAGCTTATGTTTGATTCACACTGTTGGACTGTCATTTTTAGTTCCAGGCCCTACCATTCGGCCTCTCGACAGCACCGAGGGTATTCACCAAGGTGATGGCGGAAATTATTATTCTCCTCCGCAGACAAGGGGTGAACATAATTCTGTATCTGGACGATCTCGTGATAAAGGCATTGTCCAAGGAGAAGCTGTTACAGTCCATAGCTCTCACGACCCAACTTCTCAGGGAACATGGTTGGATCCTGAATCTTCCAAAATCACATTTGGAACCAACCAGGAGGTTGTCCTTTCTGGTAATGATCCTCGACACGGAAGTGTAGAGGGTGTTTCTTCCAGAGGAAAAAGCATTGGTGATTCAAATGAAGGTCCAGGATGTCCTGAAGCCAACCCGGGTGTCAGTTCATCAGTGCATTCGCCTTCTGGGAAAGATGGTGGCCTCTTACGAGGCTCTGCAGTAAGGGAGGTTTCACGTTCGGTCCTTCCAACTGGATCTCCTGGACAAGTGATCGGGATCCCATCTACACGTGCACCAGAGAATACGTCTGTTGCCAAAGGCCAGGATGTCACTCCTCTGGTGGCTGCAATTACCTCACCTTCTGGAGGGCCGCAGGTTCGGGATTCAGGACTGGATCCTTCTAACCACGGATGCAAGTCTCCTGGGCTGGGGCGCAGTCACTCAAGGGGAAACCTTCCAAGGAAGGTGGTCAAGTCTGGAAGCCGGCCTGCCAATAAACATTCTGGAACTAAGAGCCGTCTACAATGGTCTTCTCCAAGCAGCCCATCTTCTGAGAAATCGGGCCATTCAAGTGCAGTCGGACAATGTGACAACAGTGGCTTACATAAACCAACAGGGCGGAATGAAGAGCAGAGCTGCAATGTCAGCGGTAACAAGAATCATCCTCTGGGCCGAAAAACACACGTTGGCGCTGTCAGCAATCTTCATTCCGGGAGTAGACAACTGGGAAGCGGACTTCCTCAGCAGATACGATCTCCATCCAGGGGTGTGGGGCCTCCATCCAGAGGTGTTCAAGGAGGTAACAGATCTTTGGGGCATACCCAAGATCGACATGATGGCCTCTCGTATCAACAAGAAGCTTCAGCGGTATTGTTCCAGGTCAAGGGACCTGCAAGCAGTGGCGGTGAATGCCCTAGTGACGTGGGTGTTCCAGTCGGTGTACGTGTTTCCTCCACTTCCACTCATCCCAAGAGTTCTAAAGCTCATAAAGAGAACAAGGGTTCAAGCGATCCTCATTGCTCCAGACTGGCCAAGAAGGGCTTGGTACGCAGATCTTCTGGATCTACTGCAAGAAGAGCCGAGGCCTCTTCCTCTTCAGGAGGACCTGCTGCAGCAGGGGCTGTTCATCTATCAAGACTTACCGCAGCTATGTTTGACGGCATGGCGGTGAAACGCCTGATACTAGCTTGAAAGGGCATTCCGAACACGGTTATTCCTACCCAGATACAGGTTAGGAAAGGAGTAACATCTAAACATTACCATTGAATGTGGAAAAAATATGTATCTTGGTGTGAGTCCAAGAAATTTCCTGCGGTGGAATTTTAACTGGGACGGTTTCTCCTCTTCCTACAAGCCGGTGTGGATATGGGCCTGAAGTTGGGCTCTGTGAAGGTCCAGATTTCTGCCCTATCCATTTTCTTCCAGAAACAATTGGCTGCCCTCCCTGAGGTTCAGACCTTTTTGAAGGGAGTTCTGCACATCCAACCTCCCTTTGTACTGCCTAGACGTGTGTCGGAGTTGGGGGCTTTGTCCTGTTAAAGCCCATACTTGATCTTTCACGAAGATAGAGCTGAGCTACGGACACGTCAGCAGTTTCTTCCGAAGGTTGTGTTGGCATTCCATATCAACCAACCTATTGTGGTGCCAGTGGCTACTGACTCCTCAATTTCATCAAAGTCCTTGGATGTTGTAAGGGCTCTGAAAATCTATGTGAAGAGGACTGCTCGTCACAGAAAATCTGACTCTCTGTTTGTCCTGTATGATCCCAAGAAAATTGGGTGTCCTGCTTCTAAGCAGACGATCTCTCGCTGGATCAGGTTCACTATCCAGCATGCGTATTCTACGGCAGGATTGCCGTGTCCTACGTCTGTCAAGGCCTACTCTACTTGTAAGGTGGGGTCTTTCTGGGCGGCTGCTCGTGGTGTCTCGGCATTACAACATTACCGAGCTGCAACTTGGTCTGGGTCGAACACGTTTGCAAAGTTCTACAAGTTCGATACTTTGGCCTCTGATGATCTGAAGTTCAGTCAATCAGTTCTGCAGGAGCCTCCGCGCTCTCCCTTTCATTATGGGAGCTTTGGTATATCCCCATGGTACTAATGTGGACCTCAGCATCCTCTAGGACATAAGAGAAAATAGGATTTTGGTTACCTACCGGTAAATCCTTTTCTCGTAGTCCGTAGAGGATGCTGGGCGCCCGCCCAGTGCTTCGTTTTCCTGCAATTGTTATCTGGTTCAGTACAACTTTGTTTTTAGTTAAGTACTGCATTGTTACTTGGTAAGTAATGTTTCAGCGGTTGCTGAGTTTTCAAGCTAAGTTAGATTGATGTGCCTTGTATGTGTGAGCTGGTATGAATCTCGCCACTATCTGTGTTAAATCCTCCTCTCGAAGATGTCCATCTCCTCGGGCACAGTTTCTAGACTGAGTCTGGTAGGAGGGTCATAGAGGGAGGAGCCAGCCCACACTCTCAAACTCTTAAAGTGCCAATGGCTCTTAGTGGACCCGTCTATATTCCATGGTACTAATGTGGACCCCAGCATCCTCTATGGACTACGAGAAAAGGATTTACCGGTAGGTAACCAAAATCCTATTTTAATTGGTGACTGAAAAACGCAGATGATGATGATTATTATTATTATTATTATCCTTTATATGGTGCCACAAGGGGTCCACAAAGTACATAAACAGAAACAGTACGGACCATTACAGGACATGGACCTAGTTAACAAACATTGCTGCCTCAGCAATCATAATACCTAAATAAGCAGCTGGAAGGTAGAACCCAAGGTTTGGTGCCATTTTAGGCAGCAGGGAGGGAGTGAAGGAAAAGCACATGAGGGAAGAAAGCTCTGCTCATGAGAGCTTACAATCTATAGGACACTCACTTTTGAGCACTGTTATTGACATGTTCTGTGGCTATGTCCAACATACACCATTGGAAAAATGCTTTACTCAAATAATAAAGCATTATTCCATGAATTTTCATAGATTTTACTTCCTATACCACTGCTATGCTTGGTAAATAGTCTTTGCCGTACTGTTGATATTGCCCTATGATAAATATGATCTCCATATTCTGTTAAAGGTTAGGCACTGAGCTTATAGCAGCAAAATAGGCAGATAATTGAAGATATTTGCAGACTATCATTCAATAATGGTTTTACTACGTATATTTATTTATAAAAGTCAAAAGGTCACTTTAAATATACAGAAACTCTATTGTACAGATGAACAAGCAGATGTTACTACCAAATATTTATCCTGTGTATCATACTTGTATTATTTTGCAATTTTGTTCTACTGTATGTTAACAATTAATTTGGATAGAGGCTGAAAGAAAATGTCAAAGCACTTTAAAGATCATGACCACTTCACAGTATTTGGAACCTGTCCATTAAATTCAATTTTTTAATAATTGAAGATAAATCTGAAAATACATGTAATGGAAACAGTAAAAATGTCACATGAAAAAAATCCACCTCGTTCAGGCATTTCAACTTTTCCATCCTGTTATATTAAATTATTATTTAGTTTATCACCATTTTTATCTGAAATTAATCACAGTGGAAATGCTTTGAAACTTTGAATCAAAATTCATTACAATTTCATGAGTTCAAGGGTGAGAACATGCTCGTGGCAGAATTTTTAGTATACGCTCATCCAATTTTGCAGCTCGAGCATGTATTAATAATAATAATAATAATAATAATAATAATAATATAGTATAATATATAATGCATAATGTATTTATGTATTATTTTTGTAAATACCAAGATTATTGTACCAAGGGGTAAATTTACTAAGATGGAAGTTCTATTTAAGATGGGATGTTACCCATAGCAACCAATCAGATTTTACGTCTCATTTATCTAGCACATTCTGGAAGATAATACCTGTAATCTGATTGGCTGCTATCGGCAACATTCCATCCTAAATAGAACTCCCATCTTAGTAAATTTACCCCCAAGTTTCAATTAGTTCATTGCAAAATAGTTTAAATGTTTAATTATTAAGCTAGAACATGTGTTTGAAAAAACAAACAAACTATGAGTGGGATGTAATGCTGCACGAGTTCGGTCGACATGCGGGATGGCGGCCGAACTTGGAATTTTTTTTAAAGGGGCAATCACTTACAAGGCATGGTTTTGCCTTGTAAATGATTGCCCCTTTAAAAAAATGTCCGAGTTCGCCCAGCATTCCGCACATCAACTGAACTCTGGCGGCATTACATCCCGCCCCATATTGCTAAATTATTTTTTTCAACTATCTAAAGTATATTTGTACTGTGTTTAATTTAATAATTCTTTTTTTTTTAAATAACGTTTTATTGATTTTGTAAGCATAAATATAGACAAGTACATCGTTGTAACAAATAGAAGGCAAGTCAGATAACAATAGGGCCTTATAATCAGACAAGGGAGGCGATCAAAGGACATAGATTTCAGTCAATAGTTATCACATATGCCTCCGTATAGACAAGTTACCTAAATTGTTACAACTATCCATTAGAGTAAGAGAATAAAAGAAAGGGGGGAGAAAGGGAAGCAGGGTGCGTGTAGAAAAGATTACAACGTAGAGAAGAGAAAACAGCGGGAGGAGGGGGTTGTAGGTTACGGGGAGAAGGGGGAGAAAGAGGGGGAGGTCGGCTAGTCTGAGCCATATATAAAGTAAATTTGTGGTGTTAGTAAAATCTAGATTGAATGATAGATATTCAGAGTCAAACGTTAAATACTAGACATTAAACAATAAATATTAAATGGTTGTCAATGGCGGTTCAGCATTAAAGTGTAAAGTCCAAGGTTTCCATGTCTCTGTAAAGGTTACTGAGGAGTCTCGGAGGGAAGCAGTAATTCGCTCTAGCTTATACGTGTACCAAATTGCGTTAATAGTAGCGGTCAGAGTAGGAGGGGTCGCGGATTTCCAATTAGAGGCTATTTGGCACTTAGCCGTGTTCAGTATATGTTTAGTTAGGGCTTGTTGGCAGCGTGGGGTGTTAGGAATGGGGCGGGAAAGCAGTGAGTAAAGGGGGGAGTCAGGGACGGTTAAGTGCGTAACCTCCAAAATCAATCTGTGGACCTGTCTCCAATATTGGCGGATCAACGGACAAGACCACCAAATATGCAGCAGGGTCCCCCGGCACCCACATAATCTCCAGCACTCATCCGAGCACGTGGGATAAATAGAATGTAGTCTAGTAGGGACCAGATACCAGCGGTAATATAATTTATATGAGTTTTCAGCTATACGGACTGAGATGGAGCTTTTGGTGATTTCCTGTCTAATCTCCTCCCATTCCTCCACGGTTAAGGTTTCTCCCACCTCTCTTTCCCAGGCCAGTTCGTGACTCTCCTTGGGTGGGACATTGTGTGTCAGTAACACTCGGTAAATGCGCGAAAGGAGTCCTTTCGTTGAGTATGAACCGCGACAGCATATTTCCAAAGGGGTGGCTATAATAGGATGGGTGGGTTTAGGGATTGTTCCGTAGAAGTGTCTGATTTGTAGAAACTGATAAAATACCGAGTGGGGAACCGAGAAGCGGGATTGTACATTTGCAAAAGATGGGAATGAGGAAAGAGGAGCAACGTCCTGTAGGAAAAGAATATTATGCGCGGTCCAATGGTTTAATTTAATAATTCATTTACAGGGGGACTATAGGCAACAGCGGACCCTTCAAAGCCTTGAATGCTGGTACTTGTGGTTCTCAAATTACCGGCAAGCAGAGGAAGCTTGCTGGGACCAATAGTCCTCCTGTAAAAGACAATATTATTTAAATATAACTTTTACTGACTGCTATCAACGTGACACCCACCTCCCAGATGTGTCAGGGATAACCCTAGGCTTAAGCCTAGGGCTGGGGTAACTTTGAGAGAAATTACTCCTTTATTGAGGGGGTCCCCACTTCTCCAGTAATATTCATCCTGGGCTGACTAATTAGAAGTGATTAATGCTTTGGCCGAGGGGTACCAAGGAACTGTGTCCCCTGGTTTTGGCATTACCCACTGCTTGTGAAGCCCAGTGCTGGTTCTAAAAATACAGGGGACCTATATGTTTGTTTTGTTCTCCATATTTTTAGAACCAGGGCTGTCTCCAAGAACCTGGTGCTGGTTTGTTAAATACAGGGGACCCCTACATGTTTTGTTACCCTGATTGTTTTGAACCAGAGTTGGCTCAAAGAGCACAGGGCTGTTTATGCTTTTGCGAGGGCCCACATAATTTTTTTTCCTGATTTTTAACTATTTAATTACTGTTATGCACAGAAGCCTGCATGGATCTGTCTGATCTATGCAGGCTTCTCTCAAACTCGTACCTTGTAATGAAACTCGCATTACCAGGTGCTAGTTTAACCGGATGCCAGTCAAACTCACACCTGCCAACTCACACCCAATTACATAGTGCACGTTTTGGAATAAACTTGCACCGAATTCCCAGCTAGTAGTGCACAAAATATTTATTGTAGAAAATTACCTTCAGACTATGGGTGAATTGTAATAGGGTGTGAGTTTCTGTGCAAGTGAAAACTCGCACCCTATTACATTTCACCCATAGTCTGAAGGTAATTATATACAATATTTTTACCAATTTTGTGCATGTAACGAAGTCTATGTACATTGAACCATCAGAAAGCGAGACACTATCGCAGTTGCGCATAAAAATAAAAATGGATTTCGGATAATGGATTTGTTGGATACGAGAGTGGAAAACCCAACATATATATATATATATATATATATAGTATATATTACATCTAAGAGGCAGCTCTCCATTGGTGAAGTTCTGAATTAGAAAAATATGCTGTAAGCAGAGAAAGCTGACATAGTTACTGTTAGGCGCCGCGGTCCGAGTTCTCTTCGCGGCCCGGCGCCTAGCAACTAGGGACGCCGAGCGTGCTGAGCCGCCGGGTCCCTAGCGACGCTAGGACGCTGTGCGCGCTGAGCCGCCAGCTCCCTAGCAACGCTAGGACGCCGGGCGCGCCGAGCCGCCAGGACCCTAGCAACGGGGACTTCCCCTTTCAGCCGGATTCCGAGTCATTTGGGTGGTAGTGGACCGTTTTAGTAAAATGGCTCATTTTATTGCTCTTCCCCGATTGCCTTCTGCTCAAGGGTTGGCAGTTTTGTTCCTCCGCCATGTGTTCAGGCTTCATGGTTTGCCCACTGATATCGTTTCTGATCGGGGTCCACAATTCATCGCACGATTCTGGAAACGTTTTTGTGCCTCATTGATGATGAAACTGTCTTTAACATCTGGTTACCACCCACAGTCTAACGGGCAAACCGAACGAGTCAACCAGTCATTAAAACAGTATTTACGTTTGTATTCGGCCAAACTCCAGAATGATTGGTCCGAGTTTCTCCCTTTGGCTGAATTTTCTTATAATAACTCTTGTCATTCCTCCACCAAAGAGTCTCCATTCTTTTCAGTTTTTGGTTTTCACCCTAGAGCCAATTCTTTTTTTCATCATTCTCCAGTCTCCTCGCTGACCTTAACCTCCCATCTCAGAGCAATTTGGAGAAAAGTGCACCTTGCTCTCAGAAAAGCGGCCTTCCGAGAAAAGAAATTTTCTGATAGGCTCCGACGTCCTTGCACTTTTAAGGTGGGAGATAAGGTGTGGTTGTCAACTCGCAACATCAAGCTTCGACAATCCTCGGCTAGACTGGGACCCAAATTTATTGGACCGTTTCTTATCATTAAGAAGGTCAACCAAGTTGCCTTTCGGCTACGTTTACCAAGATCTCTCAGAATTGGAAATACCTTTCACTGTTCCCTGTTGAAACAATATGTTTCTTCCAGTAGATTTCCTCGGAGGACCTCTCAGGGTAGATCTCCAGTGGATGTACAGGGACAACAGGAGTTCTTGGTAGAGAAGGTTCTTGATTCTAAAATGTCCCGGGGCCGGCTTTATTTTTTGGTTCACTGGAAAGGCTATGGTCCGGAGGAAAGGTCTTGGGTCCTGGATAAGGATCTTCATGCCCCTAGACTCAAGAGATAATTTTTTCTGGAATTTCCTCAGAAACCTGGCTTTAGGGGTTCATTGACCCCTCCTCAAGGGGGGGGGTACTGTTAGGCGCCACTGTCCGAGTTCTCTTCGCGGCACGGCGCCTAGCAACTAGGGACGCCGAGCGTGCTGAGCCGCCGGGTCCCTAGCAACGCTAGGACGCCGTGCGCGCTGAGCCGCCGGCTCCCTAGCAACGCTAGGACGCCGGGCGCGCCGAGCCACCAGGACCCTAGCAACGGGGACGCCACGGGCGGACCCTGTTCCCCGTTGCAGGGTCGATCAGTTAATTAAAGACACATGTTTTCTGGTCGTGCAGCAAGGCAGCTGCACGACATTTATGTTAATCAGGCTCTGAAACCCTGATTGGAGGATTCAAGGTTTTAAGCCTTGTCAGTGCCTCACACAGACGCCGGTTATAGCTTCCTGCATGCTGCTTTGGTTTGCTGAACGTCTGTTCCAGTTCTGCTGTGTCCGGTCATGCCTGTCCTCAGAGTCTCTGAATCTTGGTGTTTGTCATCTCATCCCAAGGAGTCTTCTGGTCCTCATTTACCTGCAACAGTCGCTTGAGGATCTTGTGTGGTTTCGTGAGTGGCGGCTCTGCCGCGTGCTGCGGCCTAGGTCGCTTTATTTTGTATTCTGTTTTGGAGCATTTGCGGAGGTTTCCGCTTCCACAGTCCTCTCCGGAACTCGGCGGTGCCGGGTAGGAGAGTGGACAAGTGGGTATTTTGGTTGTCCTTTTCCCTGGCGGTTTTCCGCACATACTCTAGTTTTAGGTTAGTTTGTAGCCCCTGGCTTTGTTGTTTAGTTAGAGGGCCCCTTGTTATCACCCTGTCTCGGATCTCTCTTTGTCTCCCATTAAGACCTGAGGGGGCATCGGAGTTGGGCAGACGTAATCCGCCCTTCAAACGCGGCTGCCATGGGCTCAAGCAACCATAGTCTCGCAAGAGAGTTCTGACAGCACGGGCGAGACAACGGAGATAGGGCGCCAGGGGCTATTCCCGTTCCCACTCTCTTTCCCAGCATTACGTTCCAGTACTCAGGTCCTTGCTATAAGATCTCCCCAGACCAGAGTATTGGAATCATAACATTATAACCGGCCCACAAAACTTTAAATTAAAGGGGGTTTAATTTTTTTCTCATTCTGTTTTTGTGAGAGTTTATCGGCCTCATGAATCCGACAGGTTTAGGACCAAATCCCGGTCAGCTCTTAGTCAACCAGATGCAAGAACTTACTCAGATGGTTCAGGATCTTTCTCTTCGGGTGAGATCGCAGGAAGATCTTTTGCGAGCCTCCCCAAGGGTAGTCCCAGAACCAAAGTTGCATTTATCCGACCGTTTTTCCGGTGACAGAAAGGATTTTTTTTAATTTTAAAGAAGCTTGTAAGCTATATTTTCGTTTAAGACCTGCATCCTCTGGTACTGAATCCCAGCGGGTGGGGATTATTATTTCATTACTCCAGGGTGATCCTCAGACCTGGGCGTTTGGTTTAAATGCTGAGGATCCTGCGTTGTTATCTGTAGACACCTTTTTTAAGTCATTAGGGCTCTTGTATGATGACCCAGATAGAGAGGCGTCAGCTGAGAGTCATCTGCGCGCTCTCAAACAAGGTAGAAATCCAGCGGAGGTTTATTGTACCGAGTTTCGCCGTTGGTCGAACGACTGTGGCTAGAATGACCCGGCCCTGCGCAGTCAGTTTCGCCTCGGTTTATCTGATTTCATTAAAGACAGTCTTCTCCAGTACCCCGCTCCTGAGACTCTCGATAAACTCATGGAGCTTGCTATAAAAATTGATCGTCGTCTCCGAGAGCGGAGGGCTGAAAGAGGAACAACTGTAAGGCCTAGTCCTTGTGTTTATACCTTCCCAGAGGACGTCGAGGAGCCCATGCAGATGGGTCTCTCCCGGCTGTCTCCTGAGGAAAGAACCAGAAGACAAAATTCCGGTCTTTGTTTGTACTGTGGTGGTAAGGGACATTTTGCTCGTAACTGCCCGAACAAGTCGGGAAACGCTCTGACCAGGTGAATTGTGAGGGGGTTCACTTAGGTCTGCAGCTTATCTTCTCAAACAACTCTCTGATAGTCCCTGTTAAGATTTCCTTTGGCAGCCTCAGTTCATTAGTGGCGGCCTTTGTCGACAGTGGAGCTGCAGGAAACTTTATGGATTTAACTTGGGCTAAGGCCTTAGGCATTCCACATTTACCGTTAGATAGATGTATCACCATGCACGGCTTAGATGGGGGTCCGCTTTCCAACGGGGTAATTACTCACCGTACACCTCCAGTAGTACTTACAGTAGGAGCCTTACATTCTGAAGATATAGAATTCTACCTTACACATTGCCCGGCAGTTCCTGTAGTTTTGGGTCACCCTTGGCTTGCCTTTCATAATCCCACCATTGATTGGCGGTCCGGGGAGATTTCCCAATGGGGTTCTTTTTGTGCTAAAGAATGTATTTCTTATCCAGTCAGGGTTGCAGCAGTCGTCCCAGAGCTCATTCCTGTGGAATACCAGGATTTTGCCGATGTGTTTTCCAAAGGCAATGCGGACATTCTGCCTTCCCATCGGTCCTATGATTGTGCAATTGAACTAGTTCCAGGTGCCACTTTGCCTAAGGGGAGATTATATGCCTTGTCCGGGCCAGAAACCACGGCCATGAATAATTATATTCAGGAAAGCCTAAAGAAGGGATTTATTAGACCATCAAAATCTCCCTTAAGTGCTGTTTTTTTCTTTGTGGAGAAAAAAGATGGCTCGCTTAGACCATGCATTGATTTTAGGGCACTGAATAAGATCTCTGTTAAAAACACCTATCCTTTGCCGTTAATTTCTGTACTCTTTGATCAGTTACGTTCCGCCGTGATTTTCTCTAAAATTGACCTTAGGGGAGCTTACAACCTCATCCGAATTAAATCTGGGGATGACTGGAAGACGGCTTTCAGCACTCAGTCGGGTCACTATGAATACCTGGTGATGCCGTTCGGCCTGTCAAATGCTCCGGCGGTTTTTCAAGACCTCATTAACGATGTTCTCCGTGGCTTCCTAGGGAAATTCGTGGTCGTTTATTTAGACGACATCTTGATATATTCTGAGTCGATGGAACAACATGTTACCCAGGTGCGTCTGGTTCTTCAAAAGTTACGTGAGAATCATTTATATGCCAAGCTGGAGAAGTGTGATTTTCACATCACAGAGGTATCTTTTTTAGGGTACATAATTTCCCCCCAGGGATTTTCTATGGAACCGAAGAAGCTCCAGGCCATCCTTAATTGGGCGCAACCCACTAATTTAAAAGCAATTCAGCGCTTTTTAGGGTTTGCAAATTATTATAGGCGGTTTATTCATACTTTTTCTGACCTGGTCGCTCCCATAGTAGCTCTGACTAAAAAAGGAGCGGATCCCTCCAATTGGTCGCATGAAGCTAAGTTGTCCTTCCGGGCATTGAAACAAGCCTTTGTCTCGGCTCCTGTTCTCAGACATTCTAATCCGGAACTGCCCTTTATTGTGGAAGTTGATGCCTCAGAGGTTGGAGTGGGGGCTATCCTTTCTCAGGAAGATCCGGAGTCTCTGGAGTTACATCCTTGTGCCTTCATGTCCAGGAAATTCTCCTCCGCTGAATCCAACTATGACGTTGGTAATCGGGAGTTACTGGCAGTAAAATGGGCTTTCAAGGAATGGAGGCATTGGCTGGAGGGAGCTAGACATACTATTTCAGTTTTTACTGACCATAAGAACCTGCAATATATTGAATCAGCTAAACGGCTTAATGCTCGGCAGGCACGTTGGGCATTATTTTTTACTCGTTTCAGGTTTATAATCACCTTCAGGCCTGGTTCCAAGAATACGAAAGCTGATGCCCTGTCACGTAGCTTTCTTCCGGTTCACAATAGCAATCCTGTTGTTACCCCCATAGTTCCATCTTCGGGCATCCGGGCAGGCCTCACACAGGATTTATTTACTCAGTTAAACCAGCTTCAACACCAAGCTCCTAGACTTACTCCTGCTGGTCGTCTTTATATCCCTGAATTTTTGAGAGGCACTGTTTTAACTGAGTTTCATGACAACAAAGTCTCAGGGCATCCGGGTATCACTAAGACCTTGGAGTTAGTCTCTCGCTCAGTGTGGTGGCCTAGTCTTTCTAAAGATGTTAAGGAATTCGTCCATTCCTGTCAGGTTTGTGCACAGCATAAGGTTCCTCGTTCGTTGCCTATCGGGCAACTCATGCCTTTAACTGTTCCTCTCAGGCCATGGTCTCATATTTCCATGGATTTCGTGGTTGACCTTCCCCTTTCAGCCGGATTCCGAGTCATTTGGGTGGTAGTGGACCGTTTTAGTAAAATGGCTCATTTTATTGCTCTTCCCCGATTGCCTTCTGCTCAAGGGTTGGCAGTTTTGTTCCTCCGCCATGTGTTCAGGCTTCATGGTTTGCCCACTGATATCGTTTCTGATCGGGGTCCACAATTCATCGCACGATTCTGGAAATGTTTTTGTGCCTCATTGATGATGAAACTGTCTTTAACATCTGGTTACCACCCACAGTCTAACGGGCAAACCGAACGAGTCAACCAGTCATTAAAACAGTATTTACGTTTGTATTCGGCCAAACTCCAGAATGATTGGTCCGAGTTTCTCCCTTTGGCTGAATTTTCTTATAATAACTCTTGTCATTCCTCCACCAAAGAGTCTCCATTCTTTTCAGTTTTTGGTTTTCACCCTAGAGCCAATTCTTTTTTTCATCATTCTCCAGTCTCCTCGCTGACCTTAACCTCCCATCTCAGAGCAATTTGGAGAAAAGTGCACCTTGCTCTCAGAAAAGCGTCCTTCCGAGAAAAGAAATTTTCTGATAGGCTCCGACGTCCTTGCACTTTTAAGGTGGGAGATAAGGTGTGGTTGTCAACTCGCAACATCAAGCTTCGACAATCCTCGGCTAGACTGGGACCCAAATTTATTGGACCGTTTCTTATCATTAAGAAGGTCAACCCAGTTGCCTTTCGGCTACGTTTACCAAGATCTCTCAGAATTGGAAATACCTTTCACTGTTCCCTGTTGAAACAATATGTTTCTTCCAGTAGATTTCCTCGGAGGACCTCTCAGGGTAGATCTCCAGTGGATGTACAGGGACAACAGGAGTTCTTGGTAGAGAAGGTTCTTGATTCTAAAATGTCCCGGGGCCGGCTTTATTTTTTGGTTCACTGGAAAGGCTATGGTCCGGAGGAAAGGTCTTGGGTCCTGGATAAGGATCTTCATGCCCCTAGACTCAAGAGATAATTTTTTCTGGAATTTCCTCAGAAACCTGGCTTTAGGGGTTCATTGACCCCTCCTCAAGGGGGGGGTACTGTTAGGCGCCACTGTCCGAGTTCTCTTCGCGGCACTGCACCTAGCAACTAGGGACGCCGAGCGTGCTGAGCCGCCGGGTCCCTAGCAACGCTAGGACGCCGTGCGCGCTGAGCCGCCGGCTCCCTAGCAACGCTAGGACGCCGGGCGCGCCGAGCCACCAGGACCCTAGCAACGGGGACGCCACGGGCGGACCCTGTTCCCCGTTGCAGGGTCGATCAGTTAATTAAAGACACATGTTTTCTGGTCGTGCAGCAAGGCAGCTGCACGACATTTATGTTAATCAGGCTCTGAAACCCTGATTGGAGGATTCAAGGTTTTAAGCCTTCTCAGTGCCTCACACAGACGCCGGTTATAGCTTCCTGCATGCTGCTTTGGTTTGCTGAACGTCTGTTCCAGTTCTGCTGTGTCCGGTCATGCCTGTCCTCAGAGTCTCTGAATCTTGGTGTTTGTCATCTCATCCCAAGGAGTCTTCTGGTCCTCATTTACCTGCAACAGTCGCTTGAGGATCTTGTGTGGTTTCGTGAGTGGCGGCTCTGCCGCGTGCTGCGGCCTAGGTCGCTTTATTTTGTATTCTGTTTTGGAGCATTTGCGGAGGTTTCCGCTTCCACAGTCCTCTCCGGAACTCGGCGGTGCCGGGTAGGAGAGTGGACAAGTGGGTATTTTGGTTGTCCTTTTCCCTGGCGGTTTTCCGCACATACTCTAGTTTTAGGTTAGTTTGTAGCCCCTGGCTTTGTTGTTTAGTTAGAGGGCCCCTTGTTATCACCCTGTCTCGGATCTCTCTTTGTCTCCCATTAAGACCCGAGGGGGCATCGGAGTTGGGCAGACGTAATCCGCCCTTCAAACGCGGCTGCCATGGGCTCAAGCAACCATAGTCTCGCAAGAGAGTTCTGACAGCACGGGCGAGACAACGGAGATAGGGCGCCAGGGGCTATTCCCGTTCCCACTCTCTTTCCCAGCATTACGTTCCAGTACTCAGGTCCTTGCTATAAGATCTCCCCAGACCAGAGTATTGGAATCATAACAGTTACCTTAACACACCCTTCAGAAGACTTCACAATGCAACACTGTCATGAAATTGGATCTTCCCCGAAACCCAAAACTTTTCTCACACTACTAATTGCACACAAAACACTGGACATATAAGTCGCGTAACAGATAAATCAGTACATATAAAGATTGTGTTCCGCTTATATGCCCAGTGTTCTATATTTGACAAAAATAGTTATTACTCAGGCTGAAACATTCACAAAATAACCACTGCAGACGGACATTGGCTACTTATAAGGTGTTTTCTTGCTGAGACGTGCTCAGAAACTAGGAGAACATTTCATATTTTACCTTAGGCTCTTCGTAGAGTTCTGTTTGTTCATGTTTTGTGAGGCCCAGAAAAAAGCCCAGGGCTTTTTCCAAGATCTATTCAAGGTTACAAACAGACAATAGTTTTCAAATGAACACATACATTTTCTTAACCACTTCAGGAGTTAGATTTGGATTTTTCTTTTTAGTTTTAATTGGAGTTACCCTATAAATGTTCAGAAAATGTTCATAATGTACGTGTAGTCAGGTTATTCATTATTGCAAAGCTGTAATTTGCATTCAAACTAGAGCAGACTAAGGTATTTTTTCTTTAGTCAACGAACACTTAATAATAGTGTGAGTGTCAGTAATCAAGATTTATTTGTGAATATGGAGTAATATAGTAAGAGGGCATTTTGTCTGGAGACTGCTGATAAAATCTCTTGCAAAACTCAAACTAAAAAGAAAGTTTACACATTTAAAACAGAAAAATCACAATAAATCTACAAATGATTTTCAAATAAATACTTAGGTTGATATTCAATTACCCCGACAGCAATTCGGGTGATAAGTGTCGCCGCCAGGGGCTATCTAAGTAGCCCCGATAAGCCGGCGCATGCTGCGGCTTATCAGGGATTTTGTTTCACCTGCCTCCGACAGACGAAGCAATGTCTCCAATAACAGCTCAGTTTTCACCCAAAAACGGGGCCATTTCACCTGAAAACACACTGGTTTCACTGAACCTGTGTGTTTACGGGTGTAACAGTACGTTTTATCAGCTCAGCTAATCAAATACCGCAGCACACGAAGAAACATCAGGGTTTTTTTTTTACTCCTGATGACTCTTCGGGCCAAATTGAATATCCCTGTAAGAATTTTCTGTCCCCTTCTGAGGTTAGAGCATATTTTTAAGTTGTATACATGACCTAGGTATATGACCTGACAACTGTTTATTCAGTATGGAAAAATAGTGATCCATCCTCTTGCCTCTCCACCACTTCCTGTTTCATTATTCTAAAACTAGGCAGCCAGTAAAAGCTATAGTTTTTATTTTGTTGTAACAATGTTACAGCTCTTTGCAGAAAACTGTAATTTGCTCATAGCTCTAAAATTGTTCCATGCTGGTGAACTAAAGTAATTAGGTGAGGCTCATCTGTCACATGGGAACACTTATGAGCGACTCCTACCCTCCCTTCATTGCACAAATGAGTTCATGACATCATGAAAAGGGGTCAAGACCAGGAAGCTAAGCACAGAGTGTGTCATCAGGATGCGCTAGGTGGCTCTCAGGCTGTGGTGTGTCATTCCAGGCACCTTGTAAGCCAAAAACAGATGCCACTGGAGCAATGATGGTGCCATCCTCTTGACCTTGAACTCTGGCTGACAGCACTGCTCACTCACCTGTAGTTAGGGCCCTGCATTGGAGTGATTAAACTAAAAAAAAAAAAAAAAACAATGAATGTGGCATCTTCTTGGCTTAAATGTTCCTGTTTAGCTGTGGACCATCATTCCATTTCCTATTTAAAATGTCAGCATGGTATTGTTTTGCAAGAAGGAAAAGTGACACCTGTCATAGTAAGTCAACATGTTTTACAACTTTAAGGCCACAGAAAATGAATATCAAGCCTACCCACCTAAACATTTACACAGTTAATTTGGCACAAATTAAGCCCCTCACTGATCTGTCATTTTTAATGCAAAATCCCACTCCTCTTAAGGTTGGCAAAAATGGGGAGAGTTTGGAAATATGCCAAAGTCTGCAGATATTATTACATATCGAGTCTCTCTTATCTGAAAATCGATATCCCAAATATTCTGAAATTCTAATATTTTTAAGCACAACTGAGATAGTGACACCTTTGCTTTCTGATAATTCAATGTACACGAACTTTGCTTCATGCATAAAATCATTAAACATATTGTATAAAATTACCTTCAGGCTATGGGGCCGATTCAGTATAGAATGATGAAGTGCGGAAATCACTATTTGGCGATTTAGACACTTCTGCGATCGCAATCTAAGTCCCGTCGTTGGGGTGGTGAAGGGGCGGCATTGGGAGAATGTTGTCTCGACAACACTGGCCTGTCTGGACCATTTGCAGGGCTGGCCACGGTGGCTGCGTGACATTCATGCAGACTCTGTGACCCAAAATATGGTGGCCGGGTGACTGTCTAGGCTGTGAAGGCAGGGGGCTGCGTTCGCATTTCAGTGGAGGGGGGGAGAGGAACCGTCATGCGGGATGGCACCCCGCATGCTAGAGAAATGAGTTGTAGTTTTGCAATTACTTGCAAAACTACAACTCATGCTGAATTAGGCCCTATGTGTATAAGACTTGGGTCTCATCCCCAAGATTTCTCATTATTATATGTAAATATTCCAAAAATCTAAAATCCAATATACTTCTGGTCTCAAGTATTTTGAATATGGGAGACTTACGTCAGTTGGGAAATAATTTACAGAAATGAAATTGACATTCTCTTTATTATAAAGTGCTTGTAAAAAGGATATTTTGTTGCTAAACTAACCTGTTTAAGAAAATGACTAACCATGAATTGTTAGGCTGTCACACATATGCTTATGATGGGAAATACTTAAATGACAGAAGTGATTCTTAGAGGTTATGAAGTAGACAATCTTTGCAAAATCAAGTTGTTAAAAAATTGTTAAAAAAAAAAGACAGATAAAGTATACAGGAGATGAAAGGATAGTTTATTACATTCATTTAACAACAGTGTCATTTTCAGAATGGTCTGAGCTCCTTGCTCTCTTATCTACTATTCTTCACCATGACAATAGTTAAACATTATTTTAAATTGACTCAAAATGAGAATAATGAGCAAAAAAAAAAAATCTCAAGTCTTAAATAGGACGTACTGTAGACACACAAAAAAATGTGCAAATCCATGTCATTAAACTTTCAGCAAAACTTTCTTGAAGGGTAATTTCACTAAAAAATAATTGGAAACAATTTTAACAAATAGTTTTTTAATTTCAAATATGCAGGATTGGATGTAGTGTAAATGTTGCAATTTTGTTCTTGGACACCCTTAACAGTAAAATTCCAACACTTTTAGATGCTTTTCTTGCTCAATACCTAGGCAAATCTACTCCCGAACACATCAACATGGTAGTGGAGATTTCCTAAATTGGAAGGTCCTTCGTAACTTCCTCAAACACTGCAATCTATACATCTCTTGGAGAGTCTCAAACCCGTTAGTCAGACTACTCTTTCTGCTCCCCTCCATAAGTCTTATTCTAGAATTGACAAAACTTACCAACTCTCCAACTCTTACCAACAAAGATACATTCTATCACATGGTCAGACCAAGCACCTGTGTCTGCTGATCTATCATCTTTATCTCTCCGACCCCCTAGAGTAGTAGTGGGTAACGTCCAGCCCGCAGGCCGTATAAGGCCCACAATGTCATTTTATCTGGCTCGGCCAAGGAACCAGGGACACTGCGGCACAGACAGGACTAGGAGGGGGGTGGCATGCAACGGAGGAGGACGTGAGTTAGGGCGATGGCAGAATGCGGCACTAGAAGGACATGACATCTGACAGAGGGGGATAGACTGAGAAGGGGGTGTGGCCTGGCAGCCAAGGCGGACGTGGGTTATGAGGGCCGTAGACGCGCTGTCTGTATGAGAACATCCCACACGTGTTTTCCATGCTCCTGCTGTTCTGAGACTCCTGTTCCTGGCTTCTGGCAGACCTGTTCACCCAAGGCTGCTGCTGATCAGAGGAGGTGGTGTGCAGAAGTCTGGATGTTACCTGTCCTTCAGGTGCGGTAAGTGCCCTGCTGGGGACATTATGTACAGTATACCTGGCACTATACTGGGGACATCATGGGTAATTGGCATTATGCGTATCTGGCACTACTGTGGGCATTCCTGGGGGCAGTATTTGTAAACTGCTATTGCTGTGGCCATTATGTGTAAGGAGCACTAATGTAGGCATTATGTGTAAGGGCGCGCACTTTGGGGGGTGGCGGGTGTTTCACTTAAAAAATGGCCCGTGAATGATCTTAAACAAATCCAAATGGCCCCTGGCAGAGAAAAGGATCCCCACCCCTGCCCTAGAGAGACATGGAGGCTCAATGAATCCTTGCTTTGTGACTGCAATATGATTACACACTTGAAATCTCATATATATATATATATATATATATCTCCTGGCCTCTAGACCTTGTACCAAAAATTCAACCTGTACCCTCTCGACATTAATTACTCTAAAGTTTTAACTTATGGTCCCCAAATGATTTGCCATGAATCCCAAAACGTAAAACTGATGATTTGAGCAAGCAGAAGCTGGCTAATGCAACGAATTTCTGGAATCAGCTGGGCTTCCTAAATTCTCCTCTCTTGCAGCCAGCAATGGACTGGGGCCTTAATCCGTCCCTGGCATTCGTGAACGCACGCGCGCATGTCACGGGGGGCCCACACGCGCGTCACGGGGGGCATGCCGCATGATGTATGGGGGCGTGCCTCGAGTCATGGGGGTGTGGACTCGTGGCACACCCCCATTACCATGGTGACGGTTGCTGGGGGCGGGGATGCGCCGCGAGTCCGGGGGCGTGGACTCGCGGCATGCCCCCATTTCCATGGAGTCCATGGAACCAGAGAGCTGGAGGCTGCGCTGCCACGGCCTTCCCGGCTTTCTGAGTGACCGGTTCGGCCCACCTGCCCATCGGCCCTTCTGGCATGTGCCAGATGGCCAGTCCAGCCATGCTTGCAGCTATTCAGCTATTTCAGTAGTGAAATATATATTGTGTAAGGCACTGGGACTTGATGGCTTTATGATACCCTATTATAAGAAGTTTGCAGATGTCTTGTTCCCCTGCTTTCACACTCTTTTTTTATTCAATCCTTGATGGCAACCCTTGGCCAAGGACTCCTCACAAGAAAGGTAAATACATCCATAGTTTCTGTAGTTACTGCCTAATTTATCTGCCTAATTGCAACATTAATCTGTGTGTAAAAACCTTGTCTGAAGACAATTCATTATGATCAAGTAGATTACATCCTGGTAGACAATCACAGTACAATAGAAGAACCTCATTTTGAATTCTAAAAAATCTTCTTCTATTATTTTATAGAAATGCAGAGAAAACTTTATACAGGATCTCATGACAATGTATGCCTCAGACATTTTGTTCTTACTGGAAGCTTTCTCACACGAATAAAACCACTTTACTCCACTCTTTCTGCAGGAGTAATTTTTATTGGATCTCCTTCTGATCCTATCACAGTGGCATCTGTCAAGGCGGGTTCACTATGGTATGCCGGCGGTCGGGCTCCCGGCGACCAGCATACCGGCACCGGAAGCCCGACCGCCGGCTTACCGACAGTGTGGCGAGCGCAAATGAGCCCCTTGCTACGCGCGCCACGCTATTTTATTCTCCCTCCAGGGGGGTCGTGGACCCCCACAAGGGAGAATAAGTGTCGGTATGCTGGCTGTCGGGATTCCGGCGCCGGTATAATGTGCGCCGGGATCCCGTTAGTCGTTATACTGAAGACCACCCGTCAAGGCTGCTCTCTTTCCGCTCTCACTTTTTCCCTTGTGATAGATGTGCTGCTACCACCAGGGCTTCTCTGAATATATGGGGTGTGGATACAAGGGACTTGGAAAGCAAGTTGTACCTCTTTGTGAATAACATTGACAACAGGAATATGATTATATCTGTTATCTCTGCCCCATATATATATATATATATATATATATATATATTGAGGAGATCAAGGTAGGGGTGCCCTCTCCTGGGGTAGACGGACATCTCCAAACACTCCAGTGTTTCCTTGCAGACTAGCCGTTTCCAGTTTTATTGTGCAGTCCATAAAACAGAGATCCCTGGTTACGTTTATCTGGAACAACAAGTCTCTGGGAATCAAATTGTCTCTCCTTAATAAACCCCTGGTCAAGGATAACTAGCCAGATTGTAAGCTATTTTGCTCCTCTGCTCCCTCTGTTGTGGACTGACATTGAATCAAATCATCTTATGTTGCCATCTCTCTCTCTTTCTTGGAGTTATCCGAGTTAAACAGATTCATGTTGATTAGGTCCTTCAAAACTTTGTGGCTTTCATTGCAGATCTGGGAAATCTCTCAAAACCTTTTCACTTCTTACTGTCGTTCCCGTGTTTAATAATCCTAAATTCCTGCCAGATTTCTCAAGATGTTTTTTTATGCAAACAGTTTGCAAGAGAATACAGTTTGTGTGTGATCTTCTACACCAAGGCAATTTTCTTTCCTCTGCAAATTTTCATGTTGCATATCCTCTACAAATACTCCTAATACAGTCACTTTGACAACAATTTCCATCCCTCTCATCCTTTTTCTCTCCTGAGTTTATATTCTTCCGCTACCCCTCTTTCCACCTTAAATATGAAAACTACTTGATGTTACTTTGTGCATTTACTGTTGTTCATATATGCTCTTTGTATGCATGTCTCTGTGGATAAATACTGTATTTTAAACTTAACTGTCTCTTCATGATTATAAACCATTTTGTATAAACAAAAGATTAAAAGAAATTCCAAAACGTGCAAAATTAAAAACTAGATCACTGTGCATAATTTTTTTTTTTTTTAGACATGAACCGCAATGGTACATAGGTTTTTATGCAACTGGTAATATTAATATCAGAGGAGAATCTTCGTGTACCATTTACTCTATACGATTCCTAGGCTTAGTACTGAATCCATTAGGGATCCAACATGGACTCGGGTTTCTACACCAAGAGGTTGATGCCTGGCCTTGCACTGCCTAACACAGACATAACTACTCCTATCCAGATCCTTCCTCACCTATTAATATTGAAATGAGTACTGCCCCAGTCAGCACCATTTTCAGTGTGATTATAACTGCTGCGACCACCCCATCATTTACTTCAATTATGACACATATTGTCATCATCACTTCTACTATAGGGGAATGACATTGGTATAATATTAACATATCATAGTGGTATTAACACTACTGTCTGCCATATCAACTGTTATGAGTGTACTGACCTACAGTATACCTTATTATAAATATTCTGTGGTTTTCTTATGCATGTTTGTACTGTATGTAACCTTCATTGTATGCATTTACACAGTGGAGGATTTTTTATTTTTTTTTGGGGGGGGGAGTGATGAGGCCAGGAATTTCTTTTATTTTTCATTACGACTGTTTTTTTAATTAATTTTATTCTTTAGCTGACTGGAGTGGGATGATTACGACTGTTTTTTTTAATTCATTCTATTTTTGGGAGTGGGATAATGGGCAGGAAATTGTGGTCTGGGAGCTGGTAGTGATGTGAGGTTGGGGCTGCTGTCGCGGTCTTGAGGCATCCAGACTGGCCACTGAAATGAAGGGGGTAAAGTCTTGATTTAGGGGTGGAATGAAGGGGGGGGGGGGGGCAACAGCCAATAATTTGCCTAGGGATGGCCTGGTCCCTAAATCCGCCCATGCTGTTATCCAGTGCAGGCAGTGTGATAGAATTACAGAGTGAAATTTGCCCATCAATGAGTTATCGGGCCCTGCCTTCTAATAGGATACCTTAACATGTGAAAGCATACTACTGGAATATTTTTGCAGATAGTGGGTGGAATTCAAATGTTTGAAAAGTCGGTTGGCTGTCTGTTTTTTCCTGTCTATTAGATAGGAAAAAACAGACTCCCAACTGACTTTTCAAACATTTGAATCTCCCCAATAGAATGGCCACTCATTTTTTTAATCTATTTTTTTATAATGTTGAAAGTGCTATTGCGGTGTGCAAATGTAATTGTATGCATTTTTTTATTATCTATCTATATCTATACTTACAATAAAGTTGATTGTGTCTGTACATAGAAGTTTTTGGGGGAGAAATTTACTCCTTGAGACTGTGTATGAACTATGGAAACCAAATAATGTTTTTCAGAATGTTTGTCTATCTGTCTGTTCGTTCCGGAATCATTCACAAACTACGGGATGAATTTGGATTGTGTTTTCACTATTGTATAACTTAGTCACCTAGAAAGAAACTGAGGCATGTATTATCTCAATGTGGCATCAGGGAGAGGAGCAATTAAGTAAAAAACAGACTTGTGACACTCAGCACATGCAGTGTGCAGGCTCTTCAAGTCAAAAATGACTCTATGTATATAAATATATATTTTTGGGGGATAAATACACTTCTAGGGACTGCTTATGAACTATAGAGACAAAGAAAAATGCATTGGAGTTTGCACAGGCCCCTCAAGTCCAAAATAACTATATGTATATAAATATATACAATATATATATATATATATATATATATATATATATATACACATACAATCAACAACTGGACCCCGGCACTCCGGACTGACGCAAATACTGCTCCGGTGCCTTCCCTTCAGGGCTTACCACCTCTGTTAGCATGTACTACCTTGGAGAGGGCGGCACTCAAAGACTTGGAAAAATGATGAAGGTGAAGAAAAAACCCCGCAGGGCAACCTTTATTGTGACGTTTCGGGGACTAGCCCCTTCCTCAGACAACACATGTGAGCAAAAAACAGTGTTTAAATAGACAAAACAATTAAGACAACTTACCCTCCTCTCCAGTGTGTTCCCAGGCGTGCCCGGCCGCCGTCCTGCAGCGGCACCTCCGGCCGCGGGACCCCCGTCGCGCCGGAAGTGACGTCACACGTCCGGCCCGGTTACCATAGAAACACACTGAAACAGAAAACGGGGCAACATGAGCCGTGTATACACACAAGACAACTTTCACCAGTAATATTATTCAATAGTGTGCAATACAGATACAATACATAACAGTGCAAAGGTAGTTTAAAAATGTATAATATACTAAACGGTGTTACCTTCATGTGCCTAGTTTACTTAAACTCAACCACCACGAAATCATTCTAATTATATCACCTAGAGGCAAAATTTAAAGTGCTAGTGCAAACAACATTTTATATTCTTATGGACTATTAAAATTCTTACAATTAAAAAAAAAACCTTTATTAACCTTGTGCAGGTAAGCAAATAAACTCCTAAATACTACTGCCCTCTTGTGGTGAAAACTGGAAGCAGCTACAAAAGCTGTTGAACAAATAATTGTTTGAAAGTAGTTGTTTCAACTAAAGGGAATGCTCAGTGAGATCAATTTACAGAAAATGTGACAGGCCCAACGATTCATTGAGTCCCTTAGGAGATAAACAATCCAACCTAAAGATCCACCGGGATTCCAATTGTAATAGTTTTCTCCCTCGGTCCCCACCATGACGTGATGGGGGTATGTGGTCGACAGCTTTATACCTCAAACTTGCCAGATTATGTTTAAACTGGACAAAGTGTCGGGCTACCGGTTGTTCGCTTGTCCCTATCAGTAAGGCATTTCTGATAGCCGAAGACGTTTCGGGGACTTCGCCCCTTCTTCAGACAAAGCAGTGTAAAACACGTGACATTAAATACAAAAATTAGAACATAACCTTTCCCCCCTCCTTGCTTGTGTCAGTGTGTCACCAGGTCCTGCCAGCTGCCTTCCCGCAGCGAGTACCTCTGGTCATGGCTACCCTGTCACGCCAAAAGTGACATCACCAGTCCAGCTCCGGGGACCATGGCAGCCAACCGAAAGCAAAAAAAAGTACTCACTGCGGGAAGGCGACCGGCGGGACCCGGAGACACACTGACACAAGTAAGGTTATGTTCTAATTTTTGTATTTAAGGTCACTTGTTTTACACTGCTTTGTCGCTATATGGAATTTTTATTATTCGGGGTTTGCACCCCTCAGGAGGTCACCAGAGCCCTCCTGAGAAACAAGTGTAAGGTAATGCACTTTGGTAGCAAGAACAAAAATAACACCTACATACTAAATGGGGTAATGTTATAGGATTTCATGCTGGAAAAAAACTTAGGTGTTCACATAGATAGCAAACTAAGCAGCAGTACCCAAAGTAGGATTGCAGTAAAGAAGGCTAACAAGCAATTAGCATGTATGAAGCGGGGAATTGAGGCAAGGGATGAGAGTGTTATACTCCAATTATATAAATCCCTAGTGAGGCCACATCTTGACTACTGTGCACAATTTTGGGCACCATACTACAAAAAGGATATCCTGGAACTAGAAAAGGTTCGGAGGTGGGTGACCAAGCTAATTAAGGGGATGGAGATGCTGGAATACAAGAAAAGACTTGCAAGGCTAGGCATGTTCACTCTGGAAAAGAGGAGACTAAAGGCCCATACACACTGGGAGATTTTGAGCTGAAAGCAGCTAACTTTTGGTGTTTTGAGCTGCTTTCAGCTCAAAACCGCCCAGTGTGTATGCCCCAGCGATGAGCAATGAGCAGATGAACGGTGGGGTGGACGGCTTTCCATAGCGTCCTGCTATGGAAAGCCGTTCACCCCTGCTGACATCGCTGGGCAAGCAGGAAAATAGCTCAGTGTGTATGCACCGAGCAATTTTCAGCCCAGCGATGTCACCCATCATCGCTGCGCATACACGCTGGGCAAAAACGGGCAGGGTGTATGCACCTATAGAGGGGACATGATCAACATTTACAAATATATAAGGGGACAATACACAGAACTTGTGGGGGGGATCTGTTTTTGGTAAGATCATCACAGAGGACGCGTGGACACCCGCTTAGGCTAGAGGAGAGGAGATTTCGCACACAGAGGCAAAAAGGTTTTTTCACAGTAAGGACAATACTTGTTTGGAATTCCCTGCCGGAGAGTATAGTAATGGCAAGCTTGGTTAATACTTTTAAGAATGGGCTAGATAAATTCCTAATGGATAAGGATATACAGGGTTATGATGCGTAGTCAAGCACTATAGTTCTTAAAAAAGAGGAATAAGGAATAAACACAACGGCCGACATTAGCAACAGACAAAATTAGTCCTAAAAAATAATACAGCATAGGAGAACACACATAGGTTGAACTCGATGTACAAATTGTCTTTTTTCAACCTCAGAAACTATGTTACTATGTTAAAGCCAGTAAATCCACAGACCGGAGTGCCGGGGCAAATTGGCTTCTATACATACAATATATACATACAAGGGTGTAGCAACAGTATGCAGTTGAATTGGCAGCAGTCGGGATCCCGGTGGTCAGGATACCGACGCCAGGATCCCGGTGGTCAGGATACTGACGTCGGGATCCCGACTGCTGACAATGCCGCCAGCCGGAATCTCGGCTAACAGGTGCTTTTCCCACTCATGGGTGTCCACGACACCCATAGAGTGGGAATAGAACCTGTGACTAGCGTAGCGATCCACCGAGCCTGCAGCATGGCGAGTGCCAAAGAGGAGACTCTTTGCGCACGCCCCACTGCTGGCATACTGATGATCGGGATGCTACTGTCGGTATACTGACGGCCGGCATCCCGATCGTCGGAAAATCATACTGATCCTGTAGCTACCATAGGTGCAGGGAGTGTAGCCGCTATTTGGCCCATAACTGAGAGGGGCCCACCTTCACTGTCAACGTTACGTGTGTTTTATAATAAGATTTTACTTACCGATAAATCTATTTCTCGTAGTCCGTAGTGGATGCTGGGGACTCCGTAAGGACCATGGGAATAGACGGGCTCCGCAGGAGACAGGGCACTCTAAGAAAGAATTAGGACTACTGGTGTGCACTGGCTCCTCCCTCTATGCCCCTCCTCCAGACCTCAGTTAAGGAAACTGTGCCCGGAAGAGCTGACATTACAAGGAAAGGATTTTGGAATCCAGGGTAAGACTCATACCAGCCACACCAATCACACCGTATAACTTGTGATAACATACCCAGTCAACAGTATGAACAACAACAGAGCATCAGACAAACCTGATGCAACCATAACATAACCCTTATTTAAGCAATAATTATATACAAGTATTGCAGAAGAAGTCCGCACTTGGGACGGGCGCCCAGCATCCACAACGGACTACGAGAAATAGATTTATCGGTAAGTAAAATCTTATTTTCTCTAACGTCCTAGTGGATGCTGGGGACTCCGTAAGGACCATGGGGATTATACCAAAGCTCCCAAACGGGCGGGAGAGTGCGGATGACTCTGCAGCACCGAATGAGCACACAAGGTCCTCCTCAGCCAGGGTATCAAACTTGTAGAACTTTGCAAAGGTGTTTGAACCTGACCAAGTAGCCACTCGGCAAAGCTGTAACGCAGAGACCCCTTGGGCAGCCGCCCAAGAAGAGCCCACCTTCCTTGTGGAGTGGGCCTTTACTGATTTTGGAAGCGGCAATCCAGACGCAGAATGAGCCTGCTGGATCGAGTTACAGATCCAGCGAGCAATAGTTTGCTTTGAAGCAGGAGCACCCAGCTTGTTGGATGCATACAGGATAAACAGCGACTCAGTTTTCCTGACTCTAGCCGTTCTGGCTACATAAACCTTCAAAGCCCTGACTACATCCAGTAACTCGGAATCCTCCAAGTCACGAGTAGCCACAGGCACCACAATAGGTTGGTTCATATGAAAGATGACATTTGGCAATTCTGCCCTGTCCATATGGAAACCAAATAGGGGCTTTTATGTGACAAAGCCACCAATTTTGACACACGCCTAGCCGAAGCCAAGGCTAAGATCATGACCACCTTCCACGTGAGATATTTTAACTCCACGGTTTTAAGCGGCTCAAACCAGTGTGATTTCAGGAAACTCAACACCACGTAAAGATCCCAAGGTGCCACTGGAGGCACAAACGGGGGTTGAATATGCAGCACTCCCTTTACAGACGTCTGAACTTCAGGTAGGGAAGCTAGTTCTTTTTGAAAGAAAATGGATAGGGCCGAAATCTGGACCTTAATGGACCCCAATTTTAGGCCCAAAGTCACTCCCGACTGTAGGAAGTGAAGGAAACAGCCCAGCTGGAATTTCTCTGTAGAGGCATTCCTGGCCTCACACCAAGCAACATATTTTCGCCGTATACGGTGATAATGTTTAGCCGTCACGTCCTTCCTAGCCTTTATCAGCGTAGGAATAACCTCATCCGGAATCCCTTTTTCTACTAGGATCCGGCGTTCAACCGCCATGCCGTCAAACGCAGCTGCGGTAAGTCTTGGAACAGACAAGGTACCTGCTGCAACAGATCCTGCCCTAGAGGCAGAGGCCATGGGTCCTCTGTGAGCATTTCTTGCAGCTCTGGATACCAAGTCCTTCTTGGCCAATCTGGAACAATGAGTATTGTTCTCACTCCTCTTTTCCTTATGATTCTCAGCACCTTGGGTATGAGAGGAAGAGGAGGAAACACATAAACCGACTGGAACATCCACGGTGTCACCAGTGCGTCTACAACTATCGCCTGAGGGTCTCTTGACCTGGCGCAATACCTCTGTAGCTTTTTGTTGAGGCGGGATGCCATCATGTCCACCTGTGGCAGTTCCCACCGACCTACAATCTGCGCGAAGACTTCTTGATGAAGTCCCCACTCTCCCGGGTGGAGGTCGTGCCTGCAGAGGAAGTCTGCTTCCCAGTTGTCCACTCCCGGAATGAACACTGCTGACAGTGCTCGTACGTGATTCTACGCCCATCGAAAGAATTCTGGTGGCTTCCGCCATCGCCACCCTGCTCCTTGTGCCACCTTGGCGGTTTACATGAGCCACTGCGGTGATGTTGTCTGATTGAATCAGCACCGATTGGTTGCGAAGCAGGGTCTCCGCTTGACTTAGGGCGTTGTATATGGCCCTTAGTTCCAGGATATTGATGTGAAGGCAAGTCTCCTGACTTGACCACAGCCCTTGGAAACTTCTTCCCTGAGTGACTGCCCCCCACCCTCGGAGGCTTGCATCCGTGGTCACCAGGACCCAGTCCTGAATGCCGAACCTGCGGCCCTCGAGAAGGTGAGTACTCTGCAGCCACCACAGAAGAGACACCCTGGCCCTGGGGAATAGGGTGATCAGCCGATGCATCTGTAAATGCGATCCGGACCGCTTGTCCAACAGATCACATTGAAAAGGTCCTCGCATGGAACCTGCCGCAGGGAATGGCCTCGTATGACGCCACCATCTTTCCCAGGACTCTCGTGCAGTGATGCACCGACACCTGTCTTGGTTTTAAGAGGTCTCTGACCAGTGTCATGAGTTCCTGAGCCTTCTCCGTCGGGAGAAGAACCTTCTTCTGGTCTGTGTCCAGAATCATGCCCAGGAAGGGCAGACTCGTCGTAGGAATCAGCTGCGACTTTGGAATATTCAGAATCCAGCCGTGCTGTTGTAACACTTCCCGAGAGCGTGCTACACTAATCAGCAACTGCTCTCTGGACCTCGCCTTTATGAGGAGATCGTCCAAGTATGGGATAATTGTGACTCCTTGCATTTGCAAGAGCACCATCATTACTGCCATTACCTTGGTAAATATTCTCGGTGCCGTGGACAGACCAAACGGCAACGTCTGGAATTGGTAATAACAATCCTGTACCACAAATCGGAGGTACTCTTGATGAGGTGGATAAACGGGGACATGAAGGTAAGCATCCTTTATGTCCAGAGACACCATAAAATCCCCCTCCCTTGCGATGACCGCTCTGAGCGATTCCATCTTGAACTTTTCAAGTATATGTTCAGGGATATTAAATTCAATATGGGTCTGACCGAACCATCTGGTTTCGGGACTACAACATGGTCGAATAATAACCCCCTCCTTGTTGCAGGAGGTGAACCTTGACCACCACCTGTTGAAGATACAATTTGTGAATTGCAGTTAACCCTGTTTCCATCTCGTGGGGGGAAGCCGGCAGGGCCGTCAGTGAGGAGGCATCTTTTTTTTTTTTTTTTTAAAGTCCAGCTTGTATCCCTGAGACACAATATCTATTGCCCAGGGATCTAACAGGGAGTGAACCCCCTTGTGGCTGAACTTACTAAAGCGTGCCCCCACCGGGTCTAGCTCCGCCTGTGGAGCCCCAGCGACATGCGGTGGATTTTCGTAGAGGCCGGGGAGGACTTCTGTTCCTGGGAACTAGCTGTGTTGTGCAGCTGGCTTCCTCTGCCCCCGCCTCTGGCAAGAAAGGACGCACCTCGGACTTTCTTGTTTCTTTGTTCGAGAGGCTGCATTTGATAATGACGTGCTTTCCTAGGCTGTGCAGGAATATAAGGCAAAATATCAGAATTACCAGCTGTAGCTGTGGAGACCAGGTCCGAGAACCCTTCTCCACACAATCCTCAGCCTTCCATATGCCACTTAAGTTGGCATCATCTGTCCATTGCTTATTCTACAGGACACGTCAAGCAGAAATCGACATAGCTTTGCCTCTAGGACCCAGTATACTCATGTCTCTTTGGGCATGTTTTATGATATATATCTCTTAAGACAGCATCTTTAATCTATATATACATATATATATATATATATATATATATATATAAAGAGGTTTGGGAAACAGCGGCACTCAGCAGTCTGGAAATCATTCAATTAATCTTTATTCGGTCCTACGCCGTTTCGGGGACGACACCCCGTCTTCAGGGACAATCATACACAAACACATAGAGAAAAACAATACATATATACCCTCCTAATAGACACTCATTACTGAGATTCCACTCACCTGTCCGGGCGCCGACGGGACCACCATGTGTTTTCGCGAGTTGTCACAGTCGCGGGGTACTAACGTCATTGCAGCGCATCAGTCGACAAGCCAATCACGGGCATATGCGTCCCGTTGCTAAGAAACTCACGACCGGCTTTTACTCTCAAGACGTTTCCCTTCACTATGTGCTGTACTCACAACACACTGACGTCCGGCGGACGCGCCGGCAGGGAGCCAATCCCTGTCATTCATGTCACTGTTACTAAGCAACACCTGTACAAGAAAAATAACAATAACAAAAATAATATCAATACAAATACACAACACATTAAAATATTAAAATATCAAATCAATTAGACATGATTACAAAAACAAACACACATAAAAGTTAAAAACTGATCTTGCAGATAACGATGCCAGCAATAATTTACTATCGATGTAGTGGACATATGTTACCTAAATGTCACAAACAACATGTGCCTGCTGTAATGAACAAACAGTTAAAACACACCAACAATATGATAAATTATAGAGCAAACTATATTAAGACCTGTTGCAGCTTAAATCTACGTAATTACAGGAAACATTGGAGACCTAAGGTTTCGTTTAAACCCCGTGGTGACAATGTGTTAAGGGTAAAGATCCATCTACTTTCTCTTTGTAGAAGTATCTTATTACGGTCCCCTCCACGATGTGATAAAGGGACATGGTCTATAATAATGGCACGCATACTCGCTACTGTGTGCCTTGCCTGTAGGCAGTGTCGGGCCACTGGTTGTTCGCTGGAGCCCTTCTCCAATGCTTGTTTGATGGCACTGCGGTGCAATGCCATCCTCTCTCTGAATTGCCTCTGGGTCTTGCCCACATAGGCAAGTCCACAGGGGCATTTCAACATGTAAATCACATGAGTGGTTGTACAAGTCACCCGATGTAGTATTTTGAACTTCTTCCCTGTCAATGGGAGACTAAATGTGGTGCCCATCATAAGTGTGTTACACGTGGAGCATCCTAAACAACGATAACAGCCAACCTTAGGACGTAGGAAGTGGGATTGCACTGATTTAGTTAAGGGGCAGACGTCTAGTTTCACAACCTGGTCTGCAATACTTTTCCCTCTGGTATAGCTAGGTAATAGCCTTGTGCCCGTTAGGGCTGGTAACGAGTGGTCTGTGTTAACTATCGGCCACAATTTTTTAGCCTGTTTAGCTATGGTTGTAGTGGCCGTAGTATATTGATTTACCCATGGAATCTTTGGGGCCTGTTGTCCCGTTTCAAGTATGGTTTTGTTCAATAAAGATTCCCTTGTCTGACTTAAGGCTTTAGCTTTACTCAATAGAAGGTCAGGCAATGGATAGCCTCGTGCTTCAAATTTGGTGACCATCTGATCCATGGTCTCAATAGTCTGCTGTGGGTCAGAGATAATTCTCCTAGCCTGCAGTAGCTGTGAGTATGGTAAACCCTTGCGTGTGGGAAGTGGGTGAAAGCTGTTGTGATGTAATACCGAATTCCTATCTGTGGGTTTAACATATAGATTGGTGCATAAAGAGCCATCAACAACAGAGAAGGCCACATCAAGGAAATGCACTTCTTGTTCAGAAATCTGATATGTGAGTTTAACTGGACTTGTAGTAGCATTATGTTCCTCCAATATGTCAATCAGATTCTGTACTGGACCTGACCAAAAAATCAACAGGTCATCTATGTATCTCTTATAGAGGTCTACCGAGGAACTGTACCGACAATGGCAGCGACTGAAACAACGCGAGTGTGATTATACATATCACGGCATCACTTTGTCGGATTATTATCGGAATAATCAAATACCAAGGGGTTTTAGGATCCGCAATACTCCTACCATTGGACGTTACAGTATCCCCTTTTGCAGGCGTTGGGTAGCAATACTCAACAAGTGCTCCATGGACCTGATGTTATTAGTAGTGGAGGAATCCACTAGAGAAGTCACGTTGATTAAGGAACAACTAAGTGCCTTTGAGCAGGCCCACAAGGCCACATTGGCAGCAGATACCACTACTAACTGGTTAGATAAGTTACAGGTCCAGATGGAACAGTACAGGAGCAACTTGATCAAGTACAAAAAAGAAAAACTGCATAAAGTACAATTGGATTACCAACAGAGAAAAGTATATGCTTGGCTGGGCAATAGTAACACAAGCAATGAGCATTCGACGCATCAGAGGAGATATCGACAGCGACGTCAACCGTTTGGTCAAGTAGACTCCAGCACATCCAATAGTGAAAGTGAGCCCACTAATACTCCTACAACCGCAAGAGCATCAGCATACCCTTTAGGGGTAGCCACACGATCAGGCAATCGCCCGTTGCCCGGACGAGGACGAGGAGGGCGGGGCAGAACAAGAGGATTCAACGAGCGACGTCCTCCACGCCGATAACAGATCTAGTAGTCAATTTATCAACAGCTCCTCTCACCCCGTTGGAAATTAAGGTGCTATCAAGAGGACTGACATTTGTGCCAACTACAAAACCTGATGCATTTTTGTCACAAGTGGAAAACTACAAATTTAATAGGACATTGCGCCTTAAAGAACATTTTGGGAATTCTCAAGAATCTAAACAAATCTCTACAGTTCCTGACAAATTACGCAGAGTGGCGCCACGCTCTAAATTTGACCCTACCACACTGAATCCATCTATTCGGACGTTTTCAAGAATGTTGGAACAAACGTATACGCAGGCATCACATACTACAAGTTATTCCAACCTCTCGACACAGGAAAAGTCAGCTTTGAAAGATTTATCCACACGAACAGACTTGGTAATAAGAAAAGCTGACAAGGGAGGAGCTGTGGTGATACAGGACTTGTCGGACTATGTGATGGAAAGTAACCGACAACTTGCTGATACATCTACATATAAAGTATTGACATTTGACCCTACTGGGCAATATAAGAGGGAGCTGGATACTTTATTGGCACAGTGTGTTACAGCGGGTACATTGGCCGCTGAACAGGTGCAGGCCATGACTGTCGATCACCCGACTGTACCCTTGCTCTATACTGTGCCAAAAATCCACAAGTCGCTAACACAGCCTCCGGGCCGACCCATTGTGTCGGCAAGAAATTCCTTGTACCACCCAGTTTCTATCTTTTTGGATGCTTATCTTAATCCTTGCATTCAGTCAGTCCCTTCTTATTTGAAGGATACCACAGCACTGCTACTACTGTTACAGGAGGTTATTGTTCCATCAGATAATCTGTTTCTGTGTAGTGCTGATGTTACCAGTCTCTACACCTGCATACCACATGATGCAGGTGTGGAGGCGGTACGAGCCTTGATTATAGATAACCCCTTGTACCTAGGCCCCCCAATAGAGGTATTTTTACAACTTTTGACCCTTGTACTTACACGTAATTATTTTACTTTCAATGGCCGCATATACCTGCAATTAGCCGGGTGTGCGATGGGGTCCCCTGTGGCCCCGTCGTATGCTAATGCTTATATGTATTGTATAGAGACTCATTTATTTGGTGCCAATACAGGGACCTCTATGTGTCTCTATAAGAGATACATAGATGACCTGTTGATTTTTTGGTCAGGTCCAGTACAGAATCTGATTGACATATTGGAGGAACATAATGCTACTACAAGTCCAGTTAAACTCACATATCAGATTTCAGAACAAGAAGTGCATTTCCTTGATGTGGCCATCTCTGTTGTTGATGGCTCTTTATGCACCAATCTATATGTTAAACCCACAGATAGGAATTCGGTATTACATCACAACAGCTTTCACCCACTTCCCACACGCAAGGGTTTACCATACTCACAGCTACTGCGGGCTAGGAGAATTATCTCTGACCCACAGCAGACTATTGAGACCATGGATCAGATGGTCACCAAATTTGAAGCACGAGGCTATCCATTGCCTGACCTTCTATTGAGTAAAGCTAAAGCCTTAAGTCAGACAAGGGAATCTTTATTGAACAAAACCATACTTGAAACGGGACAACAGGCCCCAAAGATTCCATGGGTAAATCAATATACTACGGCCACTACAACCATAGCTAAACAGGCTAAAAAATTGTGGCCGATAGTTAACACAGACCACTCGTTACCAGCCCTAACGGGCACGAGGCTATTACCTAGCTATACCAGAGGGAAAAGTATTGCAGACCAGGTTGTGAAACTAGACGTCTTCCCCTTAACTAAATCAGTGCAATCCCACTTCCTACGTCCTAAGGTTGGCTGTTATCGTTGTTTAGGATGCTCCACGTGTAACACACTTATGATGGGCACCACATTTAGTCACCCATTGACAGGGAAGAAGTTCAAAATACTACATCGGGTGACTTGTACAACCACTCATGTGATTTACATGTTGAAATGCCCCTGTGGACTTGCCTATGTGGGCAAGACCCAGAGGCAATTCAGAGAGAGGATGGCATTGCACCGCAGTGCCATCAAACAAGCATTGGAGAAGGGCTCCAGCGAACAACCAGTGGCCCGACACTGCCTACAGGCAAGGCACACAGTAGCGAGTATGCGTGCCATTATTATAGACCATGTCCCTTTATCACATCGTGGAGGGGACCGTAATAAGATACTTCTACAAAGAGAAAGTAGATGGATCTTTACCCTTAACACATTGTCACCACGGGGTTTAAACGAAACCTTAGGTCTCCAATGTTTCCTGTAATTACGTAGATTTAAGCTGCAACAGGTCTTAATATAGTTTGCTCTATAATTTATCATATTGTTGGTGTGTTTTAACTGTTTGTTCATTACAGCAGGCACATGTTGTTAGTGACATTTAGGTAACATATGTCCACTACATCGATAGTAAATTATTGCTGGCATCGTTATCTGCAAGATCAGTTTTTAACTTTTATGTGTGTTTGTTTTTGTAATCATGTCTAATTGATTTGATATTTTAATATTTTAATGTGTTGTGTATTTGTATTGATATTATTTTTGTTATTGTTATTTTTCTTGTACAGGTGTTGCTTAGTAACAGTGACATGAATGACAGGGATTGGCTCCCTGCCGGCGCGTCCGCCGGACGTCAGTGTGTTGTGAGTACAGCACATAGTGAAGGGAAACGTCTTGAGAGTAAAAGCCGGTCGTGAGTTTCTTAGCAACGGGACGCATATGCCCGTGATTGGCTTGTCGACTGATGCGCTGCAATGACGTTAGTACCCCGCGACTGTGACAACTCGCGAAAACACATGGCGGTCCCGTCGGCGCCCGGACAGGTGAGTGGAATCTCAGTAATGAGTGTCTATTAGGAGGGTATATATGTATTGTTTTTCTCTATGTGTTTGTGTATGATTGTCCCTGAAGACGGGGTGTCGTCCCCGAAACGGCGTAGGACCGAATAAAGATTAATTGAATGATTTCCAGACTGCTGAGTGCCGCTGTTTCCCAAACCTCTTTATTATGGATCTTGTATTTTGATCACTGAGGGCACCGCAGCAAGTAAACGTCTCTTCCCCTTTTCTGAGTGCCGAACCTAACCGATACCTATATATATATATATATATATATATATACATACTAGGGTCTCAATTTTTGCTGATAAGGTACCTGTCCTCGCCGCCACAGCGCTATAAACCCATGCCGACACAATCGCCGGTCTGAGTAGTGTATCAAAATGTGCACGCTATCTGCAGGATCCCTGAGAATAGCTAGGGCTACCCTTTGGGCAAACGTGACACCCTAGGGGAAGATTCCCATCACATCCTGGCCCTAGTGGGGAAAGGACACTGCCTGAGAATTCTTTGTGGGAAGCTGCAGTCTCTTGTCTGGAGATTCCCGCTCTTTTTCCTCATGAGAGGAGGGAAATTTACCTCAGCTTTCTTCCCCTTAAATTGTGTACCCTTGTGTCAGGGACAGATGAGTCATCAGTGATATGCAAATCATCTTTATTACAATAATCATATATTGAATACTTTTCTGCCACTTTGGCTGTAACTTTGCATTATCGTAGTCGACACAGGAGTCAAACTCTGTGTCGATATCAGTGTCTATTATTTTGGATAGTGAGCATTGTGAGACTCTGAAGGTCTCTGCGCCATAGAGACAGACATGTGTAGATTTCCTGTCTGTTCTCTAATCTTTTGTGCAATAAATTCACCTTAGCACTTACACATATCCAAACAGGTGTCGGCGTTGTCGACGGAGACACCCTCTCACACACATATTAGCCCCATCTCCTCTTTAGGGAAGCCTTTTACCTCAGACATGTCGACACACACGTACCAACACACCACACACTCAGGGGATGCTCTATTTGAAGACAGTTCCCCCACAAGGCCCTTTGGAGAGACAGAGAGAGAGTATGCCAGCACACACCCCAGCGCTATATGACCCAGGAATCACACAGTAACGTAGTGTTAACCCAGTAGCTGCTGTATACATTGTTTTTACGCCAAATTTATGTGCCCCCCCTCTCTTTTTCACCCTCTTCTATCGTGCTTCTGCAGGGGAGAGCCTGGGGAGCTTCCTCTCAGCGGAGCTGTGGAGAGAAAATGGCGCTGGTGAGTGCTGAGGAAGAAGCCCCGCCCCCTCAGCGGCGGGCTTCTGTCCCGCGATTTTGTGTGAAATAATGGCGGGGGCTCATGCATATATACAGTGCCCAGCTGTACATATGCTCTATTTTGGCAGGAGGTACTCAATTGCTGCCCAGGGCGCCCCCCCCTGCGCCCTGCACCCTACAGTGACTGGAGTGTGTGGGTTAGCGTGGGAGCAATGGCGCACAGCTGCAGTGCTGTGCGCTACCTCATATGAAGACAGGAGTCTTCTGCCGCCGATTTTGATGTCTTCTTGCTTCACTCGCCGGCTTCTGTCTTCTGGCTCTGCGAGGGGGACGGCGGCGCGGCTCCGGGAACGGACGACCATGGGTGAGTTCCTGTGTTCGATCCCTCTGGAGCTAATGGTGTCCAGTAGCCTAAGAAGCGCAACCTATCCGCAGTTAGTAGGTTTGCTTCTCTCCCCTCAGTCCCACGTAGCAGAGAGTCTGTTGCCAGCAGATCTCTCTGAAAATGAAAAATCTAACAAAATACTTTCTTATTAGCATGCTCAGGAGAGCTCACTAAAATGCACCCAGCTCCGTCCGGGCACAGATTCTAACTGAGGTCTGGAGGAGGGGCATAGAGGGAGGAGCCAGTGCACACCAGTAGTCCTAATTCTTTCTTAGAGTGCCCTGTCTCCTGCGGAGCCCGTCTATTCCCATGGTCCTTACGGAGTCCCCAGCATCCACTAGGACGTTAGAGAAATATATATATATATATATATATATATAAATATATATTTATATTGTACCATTGATAGGTACATAGAGGCCGTTACAAACATTGCCTTGGGGCCTACAATTTATCCAGTTATGCCCCTGGACCTGCTCATTGTAATGTGGTATAAAATTAACTGGGGGGCTTTACAATGTTACATAATGTGAACTGGACCACAGAATTTTTTATCGCTTGCCTCCTGTGAGAGCTCTTACAATATAGACCCAATGATTAAATTGCTTCATGGTTTATAACCCAGTGGTCTAATTGTGCATGTGTGGCCACCATATCCAGGCCTCGGAGAACTAGAGTATTCCTTCAGATCCCTCTCCAGAGATTTTTCGCAGTTGAAAGCCCATATAGGTAATCTCTAGAGAGTTACACTTACTGTATGTGGTAACATCGCAGCTCCATAGAATTTTATGGGGACTGCTGTGCCATGGGCCAGCAGCACAGAAGCCCTATGTCTGCTGCAGTGCTTTTTAATACATATTGAGATCCATCTGTATTGCGATAATCTCCCAAAACAGGAGATCTCAAAGGTTTTACCATATTTTAAGGATTGACACACCCCACCCTTGTCAGGCTTCAGTGCAGCACTACTCCTGCACACAGGACAACTAGCATCTTAAAATGCCCCTGGGTTCAGCCTACTGCTGAGATTTGTCCAAACCCTCTAGCCTTTCTCTATGATGCAGATTATATCAAAAGTGAGTGTGGCTTATTTAGTTTCTAGCCCTGATTATGAGTTGTACGCAATGCCGATGCACAAATGGTCCATGATTTTCAATGATGCATTTATCTAAGTGAAATACGGAATATTCCGCAATCCAACATTTTTTTTTACTGTAACAGATAGTGATACCTTTGCTTTCTGATGGTTCAAAGTCAACAGACTTTGTTTCATGCGCAAAATAATTAAAAATATTGTATAAAATTACCTTCAGGCTATGTGTATAAGGTGTATATGAACCTTAAGTACATTCTGTATTTAGACTTGGGTCCCATCCCCAAGATATCCCATTATGGTATGATAATATTCCAAAATATGGAAACATCCGCTGTAGGAAATGCTTCTGGTCCCAAGCTTTTGGATTTGGGAGATTCAACCTGTATCAGTTTGTTAACATTATTTTTTTTCAATAAGCATTGTGAATTTTTATAATATTAAAATCTATTTAGTAATGTTGATTGTGTGCTCATAAAGAATGTACTTATAATAAATTGGTATTTAGAATACTACATATAGGCAGGGAATTGTTTGCTTTTCACAGTAACTCTGATCATAATAGGTAATAGATGCCAAGGAGTAACTGAAGTCTACCTAAAAGTGTCAGCTCTTGAACTAAATCTTAGTCATGGCAAGACTTTGTGCTTACAAGTCAGTGTGCAATCCATTTTTGGGGGATATTATTTAATTTTTGACCAAATTTTGTTTTGAAATTTCTATTGATCCTTTCATTCATGTCCAGGTGAATATTTTCAAGCAAGACCAGTATCTCATTCCCTCATTGGATATGCAACATATAGGTAGAATTGTATAAACAAAAAGGGCACAGCTGCTTACCCCAATAACCACACCTTAAAGTTCCATAGGATCAGTGCCAGATTAAGGTCCTCATGGGCCTGGAGCTGTAATTTATGAAGGGCCTATTGTGCGCCGCTGCAGGGTGTGTGACCAGCGTGGTGGGGGTGTGACTACCGATATGGGGGTGTGGTGTGGCTAGCACAATGGAGGGCATAGCTATCCACCTACCTAACTATGGTTTATTTTTATGCTGCGAGCTAACGTACCGGTATATACGGTATTTGGATTGTGGGAGGAAACCCACGCCAGTATGGGGAGAATATACAAACTCCACGCAGTTAGGGACATGGTGGGAATCAAACCCATGACTTTAGTGCTGTAAGGAAGCAAAGCTAACCATCACACCATACGTAGACCTGTTAGTGGTGGCAGTCCAATCCACATGGAAATTTTTTCCCCAGAACATTTACAAAATACTATCCTATGACTAAACTCATTAATGAGCATGTACTGCTATGGTTTTTTCTAATATGCATTTTTAGTTTCTTTTAACATGCCACTACCATGTAAAAAAAAAAAAATATGCATTAACGAATATGGTAAAAACCAGGATACAAAAAACAAAACAAAAACAGACAGAATATAATTTGAAGTTTCCAATTAGCTTCATTAGTCACACCCGCTCCCCGTACACACTACACTACCCCTAACCCTGCACCAGCTCCCCGTACACACTATACTACCCCTAACCCTGCACCCACTCCCTGTACACACTACACTACCCCTAACCCCGCATCCGCTCCCCGCACACACTACACTACCCCTAACCCTGCACCCGCTCCCCGTACACACTATACTACCCCTAACCCCGCATCCGCTCCGCGCACACACTACACTACCCCTAACCCTGCACCCGCTCCCCGTACACACTATACTACCCCTAATCCTGCACCCGCTCCCCGTACACACTATACTACCCCTAACCCTGCACCCGCTCCCCGTACACACTACACTACCCCTAATCCTGCACCCGCTCCCCGTACACACTATACTACCCCTAACCCTGCATCCGCTCCCCGTACACACTACACTACCCCTAATCCTGCACCCGCTCCCCGTACACACTATACTAACCCCTAACCCTGCACCCGCTCCCCGTACACGCTACCCTACCCCTAACCCTGCACCCGCTCCCCGTACACACTACACTACCCCTAATCCTGCACCCGCTCCCTGTACACACTATACTACACCTAACCCTGCACCCGCTCCCAGTACACACTACACTACCCCTAATCCTGCTCCCGCTCCCCGTACACACTATACTACCCCTAACCCTGCACCCGCTCCCCGTACACACTACACTACCCCTAATCCTGCAGCCGCTCCCCGTAAACACTACATTACCTCTAACCCTGCACCCGCTCCCCGTACACAGTACACTACCCATAACCCTACACCCGCTCCCCGTACACACTACACTACCCCTAATCCTGCACCCGCTCCCCATACACACTACACTACCGCTAACCCTACCCCTGCACCCCGCGCACACTATACTACCGCTAACCCAGCACCCGCTCCCTGTACACACTACACTACCACTAACCCTGCACCCACTCCCCACACACACACTACACTACCTCTAACCCTGCACCAGCTCCCGTACACACTACCGCTAACCCTACACCTGCACCCCGTACACACTACACTACCCCTAACCCAGCACCCGCTCCCCGTACACACTACATTACACTACCGCTAACCCTGCACCCGCTCACCGCACACACTACACTACCCCTAATCCTGCCCCCGGTCCCCGTACACACTACATTACCCCTAAACCTGCACCCGCTCCCCGTACACACTACACTACCGCTAAACCTACACCCGCTCCCCGTACACACTACACTACTTCTAGCACCCGCTCCCCGCACACTATACTACCACTAAACCTGCACCCACTACCCGCACACACTACACTACCCCTAATCCTACACCCGCTCCCCGTACACACTACACTACCCCTAACCCTACACCCGCTCCCCGCACACACTATACTACCGCTAACCCTGCACCCGCTCCCCGTACACACTATACTACCCCTAACCCTGCACCCGCTCCCCGCACACAATACACTACCCCTAATCCGCTCCCCGCACACACTACACTACCCCTAATCCTGCACTCGCTCCCCGCACACACTATACTACCGCAAACCCTACACCCGCTCCCCGTACATACTACACTAACGCTAACCCTACACCTGCTCCCCGCACACACTATACTACCGCTAACCCTACACCCGCTCCCCACACACACTATACTACCACTAACCCTGCACCCGCTCCCCGTACACATTACACTACCCCTAACTCTGCATCCGCTCCCCGTACACACCACACTACCCATAATCCTGCACCCGCTCCCCATACACACTATACTACCCCTAACCCTGCACCCGCTCCCTGTACACACTACACTACCCCTAACCCTGCACCCGCTCCCCGTACACACTATACTACCCCTAACCCTGCATCCGCTCCCCGTACACACTATACTACCCCTAACCCTACACCCGCTTCCCGCACACACTATACTACCGCTAACCCTGCACCCGCTCCCCGTACACACTATACTACCCCTAACCCTGCACCCGCTCCCCGCACACAATACACTACCCCTAATCCGCTCCCCGCACACACTATACTACCGCTAACCCTACACCCACTCCCCACACACACTATACTACCGCTAACCCTGCACCCGCTCCCCGTACACATTACACTACCCCTAACTCTGCATCCGCTCCTCGTACATACTACACTACACTACCCATAATCCTGCTCCCGCTCCCCGTACACACTACACTACCCCTAACCCTGCACCCGCTCCCCGTACACACTACACTACCCCTAATCCTGCACCAGCTCCCCGTACACACTACACTACCCCATATCCTGCACCAGCTCCCCGTACACACTACCCCTAACTCTGCACCCGCTCCCCGTACACACTACACTACCCCTAACCCTGCACCCGCGCCCCGTACACACTACACCACTCCCTACCCTGCACCTGCTCCCCACACACACTACCCCTAACCCTGCTGGGGGCGTATTAATGAGCAATGGGGGCATGGTCACCTATGTAATCTGTGAAGGGTGGGTCAGGGTGACAAGGCCGCTAGCAGGATGGTGGCTGTGTCACTAATATACTGAGCACAGTCAGTACCTCACTCCTGCTGCCGCCGCCCCCCGCCACTTGCTGTACAGTGCACAGAGCCATAGCAAACAGTCCCCTCGTGTGATATGGCCGCCTATGCACAGCAGCGTACAGCCGTATCACAGATTGCGTATCTTTTAATTGTGTCCTACAGGGCTTCCGTAGCCCTGTAGGACACACAGTAAGAGAGCCCACATGGCTGCCGCCGCACACACTGGACCACCTGTGCCCTTTTGCAATGGAGTAGGCTGCGTCCCGTGGCGATAGCACAGCCCAGGGGGCACCTGGCACTCTGCCCCCCTGGCCAGCCCGCCACTGGACTGGACTGAGGGTTCTAGGTGGGAGGGTACTGGGATGGGTGCAGCGGGCTGTTTGGGGAGGGAAGGCAGGGAGACACTGGGATGGGGATCAGTAATGGTGGGGACACTGAGCTGGAGAAGGGGCAGACAATGGATGGGTACACTGACCTGCTGCACCTGCACATTCACGTTCACAACAGCCTCTTGAGCAGCTCTTCCTGCATCATCTGCCATACAGTGTGGGACGGATACAGTGTGGGACGGATACAGTGCGGGACGGATACAGTGCGGGTGGGATACAATGTGGGATGGATACAGTGTGGGACGGATACAGTGCGGGTGGGATACAGTGCGGAACGGATACAGTGCGGGTGGGATACAGTGCGGGACGGATACAGTGCGGGAGGGATACAGTGCGGGTGGGATACAATGTGGGATGGATACAGTGTGGGATGGATACAGTGCAGGTGGGATACAGTGTGGGTAGGACACAGTGTGGGTGGGATACAGTGCGGTGGGATACAGTGTGGGTAGGACACAGTGTGGGTGGGATACAGTGCGGGTGGGATACAGTGCGGGTGGGATACAGTGCGGGTAGGACACAGTGTTGGTGGGATACAGTGCGGGTGGGATACAGTGCGGGTGGGATACAGTGTGGGTAGGACACAGTGTGGGTGGGATACAGTGCGGGTGGGATACAGTGCGGGTAGGAGGACACAGTGTGGGTGGGATACAGATGGTGTGTGGGACAAAGGGAAGCAAGCTCTCCCCCGACGCACACCTGATTTAAATTGTAGAGCGTTATGCTGTGCGTTGGTGGGCACAGAGGGAAGAATGTTGGTCTCAGGCTGAATAAGATCGCTGCCAGCGGTGAGAGACTGACTGCAGAGCACGTCCTGCAGGACCCACTCATTTTTAAAAACAGGGTAAAAACTGCCTATCACTGAATCTCTGATATCACATGCTTGTCTTCTTTTCTAATCTCTCACAGTATCTTTCTTTACTTTTCTAACATAACTTAATCACCTACCTGTCTATCTCAGGTGCATTACTGTTCCTCAGCTGCACTCATTCCTTACATTCCTCCTTTCACTTTCCCTCCCATGTTAATTCTCTCTCTCTTATCTTTTCCTGCCTCTGCTCAGTATAGTAGTGTGTGACATGGATGGCTGGCAGCAGTGTCGAGTCCTGGCCCCGCCCCCTACACGATGTCATGTAGTGGGCGGAGCTTGCAGTATCAGGAAGTGCTGCACAGCCCACTGAGCCCAGGGTTGATTCTATTTCGGAGTGGGAGAAGGGATCTTCTGACGTGTCTAGGGGAGGAGACCCACGTCACCAGGGGGAGGAGCTACGGGCCAACAGGGTACCCGAAAAGTACCCTCGCGGGCTCGCTTCGTTAGCCACGCTTCGGACTCGGTGGCTCGCTCCGCTCCGCACGCCACCTGATTACTAAAGGTAATAGATAGTGGCGTGGATAGTAGAGGAACTATCCCGCTGGCCTAGCTCCTCCCCCTTGTGTCGTAACTCCTCCCCCTTACGGAAAAGGTCCCTTAGCCCACTTGATTCTAGCATCTACCCTGAGCCCAGCCACCGAGCAACAGCAGAGGCTGCAGCATCAGGGATACTGGCTGCGCGGGGTGCTGTTACCATATGCTGCCTGATCGGGGTTGAGCTCCGATCACGGCAGCCGGACCAGTGGAGGGGTAAGTGCAGGTCTCTGTGGGGACAACGCTATGCAGCCAGTGTTTTTTTTACTGTTAACACAGGCTGCATTGCAGGAGATCCTGGGGGCCTATTTTCAATGGGGGGCCTGGAGCTGCAGCTCCATCCGCCCCATTGTTAATCCGGCCCTGCATAGGATATATCATCCCGCAAAATGAAAATAATTTTAATTAATTTGACTGCAGATCTGGGCCTATTATTGTAGATAACATACATTATGCAAGGAAAGCCTCAACCATAACAAGTCATTCCAGCTCCTCACTCAATAAATTTTGCTCTTCTTACGATTGACGATATCACACACTAATACCCCTTTCACACTGCACAAATAAACCAGTATCGACCTGGTATACTGCCAGGTCAACAAGGGTCGCTGTGCGTTGTGTGAAAGGGTCACTCTAGAAATCCCAGGTCACCTGACCCAGTAATTCAACCCAGGTTATAAGAAGGGTTATTCCTGGGTTATTACCGGGTCAGGCGCAGTGTGAATGGGTTACCCGGGTCGATGCGACCCGGTACCCGTTCACTGCATAGCGAGAGGCGGCACGGAGCTGATGTCATCTCCCAGCACCAACTCCACCCCCGCCTCCGATGCCGACTTCGTCCCCGCCCCTGGATGGCAAAGCGACCCAGAAATATGCCGGGTCAGGATGGCAGTGTGTAGGGTCCAATGCCAGGTCCAATCCGGGAAGGACCTGATTCCAATTCCCAGGTGGGACCCGGCATTGCAATGTGAAAGCAGTATAATGCATATGAATGCCCATAGAAAGTGGTGCATGATTGCAGCATGATATTAAAATAGGTGAATGGCCACCATTAAGGCCTAGCAGGCGGTGCTGTGTTCTGCTTTGCTGTGTTCTTTTATATTGTAACTTTTTTAGTAACAGTTTTGTTCCTGTGTGTTGTCATATACACTAGTCTGCATAGTTCATGGCTGACTGAGGCTTAGCTGCTGAAAGTAGTTGGAACATGCGGGCCTGTTTTTTCCATCACTACACAGTGTGTAGTACAGTACACAGTGGCCCTCATTCCGAGTTGTTCGCTCGGTAAAAATCTTCGCATCGCAGCGATTTTCCGCTTAATGCGCATGCACAATGTCCGCACTGCGACTGCGCCAAGTAAATTTGCTATGCACATAGTAATTTTACTCACGGCTTTTTCATCGTCCTGGCGATCGTAATGTGATTGACAGGAAATGGGTGTTACTGGGCGGAAACAGGCCGTTTTATGGGCGTGTGGGAAAAAACGCTACCGTTTCCGGAAAAAACGCAGGAGTGGCCGGAGAAACGGAGGAGTGTCTGGGCGAACGCTGGGAGCGTTTGTGACGTCAAACCAGGAACGACAAGCACTGAACTGATCGCAGATGCCGAGTAAGTCTGAAGCTACTCAGAAACTGCTACGAGGTGTGTAATCGCAATATTGCGAATACTTCGTTCGCAATTTTAAGATGCTAATATTCACTCCCAGTAGGCGGCGGCTTAGCGTGAGCAACTCTGCTAAAATCGCCTTGCGAGCGAACAACTCGGAATGACCTCCCGTGTGTAGTACACACACAATATACAGAAACAATAACCCCACAGGCTTTTGTGCTGCACCTCTTTTTTCACGTTTATGATGGTCTTTTTAGTGTGCAAGTGGTTGGATGTGAATATGAACCTTTCTACACAAATATTTTCTCATTTTCATTACAGGTTCTGCTCGTTGCATTGTCAGAGTGGCACCAAAGCCATGCTTCCTCAAGTAGTGCAAGGAGCACCATCAACAGCCATAAGGTAATAAAGATACTCAAGTATTATAACAAGGACACAGTTTTATACAGGGAATAGTATACTAGTCCACTTTTACATGTTTAATTAATGGCATAAATAGAATAGTGGACATCTTTTAAATATTACAGTTAGTGGACTCAACACATAGGGGTATATTCAATTGAAGTCGAAAGCTGCTGTCTGTCGAAAAGACGTCAGTTTTCGACTTTTTAAGGTTGAATCACGATTTGACCTATTCAGTATAACCCAATAGGCGGCCAAAACCCGACAGGTTTTGGCCGCCTTTTCGACCATTTCAGTCCGACATAAGAAAATGTCGGACTGAGATGTGGGACCCAGAGGAGGAGAGGGGGGAGAGCCGCAGGGAGATGGGGGAGAGCTGCGGGCATACAGGGGAGATCAGCGCTACAGCATAGCACTGCAGCAGGATGTCTCACAGCCGCACCGCTCAAGGCAGCTTCCACCCGGCTCCAGCAAGTGAGGTCACGCTTGCTGGAGCCGGGTGTACAGTGCCGTGAGGTCAGGCGGCTGTGTGACATCCTCCTGCAGCGCTGCTGTTAGCGCTGATCTCCTCCGCGTCTGCCGGTGGCTCTCCCCGCAGCCCCCCCCCCCTCCTCCTCTGGGTCCCTCATCTCAATTCGACTTGAAAAAGTCGAATTGAGATGAGATTGAATAGGGTTGTCGGATCCATTCCGACAAATGCATGTCGGAATGGATCCGACGCTAATTGAATATACCCCATAACCTATGTGCTGGGCAGCTACGTATGTGTTCTCATTGTCTCAGCAGTCATAGAAGTAAATTGACTAAAGCTTGTAAACCAGAGAATTGGTGATGTTGCACATAGAAACAAATCAGATGCTGTCTATTAATTTCGAAAAAGCAAGAGAGAAATGATAGCATCTGATTGGTTGCTACTGGCAACATCACCAATTCTCTGGTTTACAAGCTTCAGTAAATTTACCTCTTACTTTCCTCTTACACACAAGACTTTACAAGAGTCGTTTTGATCATAAAGCAAGTGGACACTTACAAGGACTGTCTATCTTCCGTCTTATAATTGAATGTTACTGAATGTTGTACCAAGGGCTACTTACTGGATGTGATAAGTGATACCAGCCTTGATCTGACAATTAAAAAAAATAATATGACAATAATTTTTATAAAAGGTTTGTGCCATAGAAAATCAAATATTGATTTCAGCTAAGAATATGCTGATATAACACAGGAAAAAAAACGTGTCAGTCATTACCCGATATGGTGGTAATTGTAGACATTGACACTTATTAGCGCATGTATATTTCAGAAACTGTTAAATTATAATCAATGTGAGAATGTAGGATATCTTTAGAAAGGAAAAATCTTGCTTGTCACCTCATTTTCTGCCTCATGTACATTATTGCTTTCAGGTTCCCATCTGCTTATTTGTTACCTTGCATCAGCCACTCTAGTATTACTATTATTATTTTTATATATATTTATATATATCTATGTTTTATTTTTTTAATACATTTCAAAAGGTAGATTCCTGCAGGGCCGGTAACAAATCTCCTAGGAGATGTCTTATGCTGTCAACCTACTGTAACGCTAAAGCTGCCTTAATTCTACCAGGTGCCTGAAAATAATGTGGACAACATATTAGTCCTAAGTACTAAGCACTCTCAGGAAACATTTCTTCCAGGATTCTTAGACCAGCAAGTGACTTACTTGTCACCTTTCAAAACCTTGGGGAAGTAAATTTCTTGTGCTGTGCATCAAATATAAAAATTATTTGTGACATATACAGTAACTGAAGCTTTTTTTATTTCAGCACGAAATCAGAATCTTTTGATAACGCTGTCATTCAAAACATTATTTAACATTTTATTTTCTAAAGGCAGCTGGATATTACGGTATCCAGTCCGTAGGTTGACAGTACTAGGGCGATACCATATGGTTGACATGCTTATGGTTGACATGGTCAACAGCTCGATAGGTTCAAATGGTCGACATGACAAGGGTCAACACAAGTTTTTGGGATTTTTCTTTAAATTTTTTTCAACTTTTTCATACTGTACCATCCACTTGGACTACGGTTGGGAACAGCAACCTGTGTCGAATGCAGCGTTAGTGGAGTGAGGCACCTTGCTTGAAGTGTGGCAAGTGAAGTGAGCCATGCCTCTACTGTAATTGGGGTTTCATGTGCTGAAACCTACAAACTGACACCCAAAACCCTTGTGTCGACCTTTTCATGTGTTGACCATTATCAGGTCGATCTTTTGCTGGTGTCATCCTTATGGTCAGAATCTCGACAGCGGAATCCCAATGGTCACAATGCCGATGGATCCCGACAGTCAGTATTAGGGTTAGGGTTAGTTTTAGGGTTAGGCACTAGGGGGATGGTTAGGGTTAGACTGTGGGAGGGGTTGGTTAGGGTTAGCATACTCACCAGGATCCATCCGCATTGTGACCATCGTGATTCTGCCGTCGGGATTCTGAGCATCGGTATGCTGAACGCCAGCATTTCGTATACAACCCTGTCATAACACATCTACATAAATTTAGGTCCATTCTTCCAACATGCTAAAAATAGTTATCAGAAAATGTAGAATGGAGAAGAAATCATGTAAATGAGGATGACATGAGCAGTATAATGGCTAAATGGGACTGCTCAATTGGGGCATGCACCTGTATATTCCAGCAATCTGTAGAAGGAGATGCAAATGCACATATACATGTACTGCACCATTAGAGGATTGCTCTTTGGAATTTGTACCCACTAAGCACATGCTTTGTTTCACACTCATCGTGTCTTTATTGCACTAAGCAGTATGGTATTTATTGTAGGTTTTTGTTAATGACATTGTAAAATTGAGAATGGAACTAGGCATGTTCTTTAATATACTAATGTACTTGTTTCATCGCACTACACCACTGGGTGTACTATATGTTCTGGAAAGGTATTGTGTTGCTGGTGTTTGGTTGCATATGAGTATTTGTGTGGCTATTGAAATTATGATGGATTTGATGATGTGGGGGTAAAAACTAGAGATGTGCACTTGAAATTTTTCGGGTTTTGTGTTTTGGTTTTGGGTTCGGTTCCGCGGCCGTGTTTTGGGTTCGACCGCGTTTTGGCAAAACCTCACCGAATTTTTTTTGTCGGATTCGGGTGTGTTTTGGATTCGGGTGTTTTTTTCAAAAAACACTAAAAAACAGCTTAAATCATAGAATTTGGGGGTCATTTTGATCCCAAAGTATTATTAACCTCAAAAACCATAATTTCCACTCATTTTCAGTCTATTCTGAACACCTCACACCTCACAATATTATTTTTAGTCCTAAAATTTGCACCGAGGTCGCTGGATGACTAAGCTAAGCGACCCTAGTGGCCGACACAAACACCTGGCCCATCTAGGAGTGGCACTGCAGTGTCACGCAGGATGGCCCTTCCAAAAAACACTCCCCAAACAGCACATGACGCAAAGAAAAAAAGAGGCGCAATGAGGTAGCTGTGTGAGTAAGCTAAGCGACCCTAGTGGCCGATACAAACACCTGGCCCATCTAGGAGTGGCACTGCAGTGTCACGCAGGATGGCCCTTCCAAAAAACACTCCCCAAACAGCACATGACGCAAAGAAAAAAAGAGGCGCAATGAGGTAGCTGTGTGAGTAAGCTAAGCGACCCTAGTGGCCGACACAAACACCTGGCCCATCTAGGAGTGGCACTGCAGTGTCACGCAGGATGACCCTTCCAAAAAACACTCCCCAAACAGCACATGACGCAAAGAAAAAAAGAGGCGCAATGAGGTAGCTGTGTGAGTAAGATAAGCGACCCTAGTGGCCGACACAAACACCTGGCCCATCTAGGAGTGGCACTGCAGTGTCACGCAGGATGGCCCTTCCAAAAAACACTCCCCAAACAGCACATGACGCAAAGAAAAAAAGAGGCGCAATGAGGTAGCTGTGTGAGTAAGATAAGCGACCCTAGTGGCCGACACAAACACCTGGCCCATCTAGGAGTGGCACTGCAGTGTCACGCAGGATGGCCCTTCCAAAAAACACTCCCCAAACAGCACATGACGCAAAGAAAAAAAGAGGCGCAATGAGGTAGCTGTGTGAGTAAGATAAGCGACCCTAGTGGCCGACACAAACACCTGGCCCATCTAGGAGTGGCACTGCAGTGTCACGCAGGATGGCCCTTCAAAAAAATACTCCCCAAACAGCACATGACGCAAAGAAAAATGAAAGAAAAAAGAGGTGCAAGATGGAATTGTCCTTGGGCCCTCCCACCCACTTTTATGTTGTATAAACAGGACATGCACACTTTAACCAACCCATCATTTCAGTGACAGGGTCTGCCACACGACTGTGACTGAAATGACGGGTTGGTTTGGACCCCCACCGAAAAAGAAGCAATTAATCTCTCCTTGCACAAACTGGCTCTACAGAGGCAAGATGTCCACCTCATCATCATCCTCCGATATATCACCGTGTACATCCCCCTCCTCACAGATTATCAATTCGTCCCCACTGGAATCCACCATCTCAGCTCCCTGTGTACTTTGTGGAGGCAATTGCTGCTGGTCAATGTCTCCACGGAGGAATTGATTATAATTCATTTTAATGAACATCATCTTCTCCACATTTTCTGGAAGTAACCTCGTACGCCGATTGCTGACAAGGTGAGCGGCGGCACTAAACACTCTTTCGGAGTACACACTTGTGGGAGGGCAACTTAGGTAGAATAAAGCCAGTTTGTGCAAGGGCCTCCAAATTGCCTCTTTTTCCTGCCAGTATAAGTACGGACTGTCTGACGTGCCTACTTGGATGCGGTCACTCATATAATCCTCCACCATTCTTTCAATGGGGAGAGAATCATATGCAGTGCCAGTAGACGACATGTCCGTAATCGTTGGCAGGTCCTTCAGTCCGGACCAGATGTCAGCATCAGCAGTCGCTCCAGACTGCCCTGCATCACCGCCAGCGGGTGGGCTCGGAATTCTGAGCCTTTTCCTCGCACCCCCAGTTGCGGGAGAATGTGAAGGAGGAGATGTTGACAGGTCGCGTTCCGCTTGACTTGACAATTTTCTCACCAGCAGGTCTTTGAACCCCAGCAGACTTGTGTCTGCCGGAAAGAGAGATCCAAGGTAGGTTTTAAATCTAGGATCGAGCACGGTGGCCAAAATGTAGTGCTCTGATTTCAACAGATTGACCACCCGTGAATCCTTGTTAAGCGAATTAAGGGCTCCATCCACAAGTCCCACATGCCTAGCGGAATCGCCATGTGTTAGCTCCTCCTTCAATGTCTCCAGCTTCTTCTGCAAAATCCTGATGAGGGGAATGACCTGACTCAGGCTGGCAGTGTCTGAACTGACTTCACGTGTGGCAAGTTCAAAGGGCAGCAGAACCTTGCACAACGTTGAAATCATTCTCCACTGCGCTTGAGACAGGTGCATTCCACCTCCTATATCGTGCTCAATTGTATAGGCTTGAATGGCCTTTTGCTGCTCCTCCAACCTCTGAAGCATATATAGGGTTGAATTCCACCTCGTTACCACTTCTTGCTTCAGATGATGGCAGGGCAGGTTCAGGCGTTTTTGGTGGTGCTCCAGTCTTCTGTACGTGGTGCCTGTACGCCGAAAGTGTCCCGCAATTCTTCTGGCCACCGACAGCATCTCTTGCACGCCCCTCTCGTTTTTTAAATAATTCTGCACCACCAAATTCAAGGTATGTGCAAAACATGGGACGTGCTGGAATTTGCCCAGATTTAATGCACACACAATATTGCTGGCGTTGTCCGATGCCACAAATCCACAGGAGAGTCCAATTGGGGTAAGCCATTCCGCGATGATCTTCCTCAGTTGCCGTAAGAGGTTTTCAGCTGTGTGCGTATTCTGGAAACCGGTGATACAAAGCGTAGCCTGCCTAGGAAAGAGTTGGCGTTTGCGAGATGCTGCTACTGGTGCCGCCGCTGCTGTTCTTGCGGCGGGAGTCCATACATCTACCCAGTGGGCTGTCACAGTCATATAGTCCTGACCCTGCCCTGCTCCACTTGTCCACATGTCCGTGGTTAAGTGGACATTGGGTACAACTGCATTTTTTAGGACACTGGTGAGTCTTTTTCTGACGTCCGTGTACATTCTCGGTATCGCCTGCCTAGAGAAGTGGAACCTAGATGGTATTTGGTAACGGGGGCACACTACCTCAAGAAATTGTCTAGTTCCCTGTGAACTAACGGCGGATACCGGACGCACGTCTAACACCAACATAGTTGTCAAGGCCTCAGTTATCCGCTTTGCAACAGGATGACTGCTGTGATATTTCATCGTCCTCGCAAAGGACTGTTGGACAGTCAATTGCTTGGTGGAAGTAGTAAAAGTGGGCTTACGACTTCCCCTCTGGGATGACCATCGACTGCCAGCAGCAACAACAGCAGCGCCAGCAGCAGTAGGCGTTACACGCAAGGATGCATCGGAGGAATCCCAGGCAGGAGAGGACTCGTCAGAATTGCCAGTGACATGGCCTGCAGGACTATTGGCATTCCTGGGGAAGGAGGAAATTGACACTGAGGGAGTTGGTGGGGTGGTTTGCGTGAGCTTGGTTACAAGAGGAAGGGATTTACTGGTCAGTGGACTGCTTCCGCTGTCGCCCAAAGTTTTTGAACTTGTCACTGACTTATTATGAATGCGCTGCAGGTGACGTATAAGGGAGGATGTTCCGAGGTGGTTAACGTCCTTACCCCTACTTATTACAGCTTGACAAAGGCAACACACGGCTTGACAAATGTTGTCCGCATTTCTGTTGAAATACTTCCACACCGAAGAGCTGATTTTTTTGGTATTTTCACCAGGCATGTCACTGGCCATATTCCTCCCACGGACAACAGGTGTCTCCCCGGGTGCCTGACTTAAACAAACCACCTCACCATCAGAATCCTCCTTGTCAATTTCCTCCTTAGCGCCAGCAACACCCATATCCTCCTCATCCTGGTGTACTTCAACACTGACATCTTCAATCTGACTATCAGGAACTGGACTGCGGGTGCTCCTTCCAGCACTTGCAGGGGGCGTGCAAATGGTGGAAGGCGCATGCTCTTCACGTCCAGTGTTGGGAAGGTCAGGCATCGCAACCGACACAATTGGACTCTCCTTGTGGATTTGGGATTTCGAAGAACGCACAGTTCTTTGCTGTGCTTTTGCCAGCTTGAGTCTTTTCATTTTTCTAGTGAGAGGCTGAGTGCTTCCATCCTCATGTGAAGCTGAACCACTAGCCATGAACATAGGCCAGGGCCTCAGCCGTTCCTTGCCACTCCGTGTGGTAAATGGCATATTGGCAAGTTTACGCTTCTCCTCCGACAATTTTATTTTAGATTTTTGAGTCCTTTTTTTACTGATATTTGGTGTTTTGGATTTTACATGCTCTGTACTATGACATTGGGCATCGGCCTTGGCAGACGACGTTGCTGGCATTTCATCGTCTCGGCCATGACTAGTGGCAGCAGCTTCAGCACGAGGTGGAAGTCGATCTTGATCTTTCCCTATTTTTGGAACCTCAACATTTTTGTTCTCCATATTTTAATAGGCACAACTAAAAGGCACCTCAGGTAAACAATGGAGATGGATGGATACTAGTATACTTATGGATTGACGAGCGACTGCCGACACAGAGGTAGCTACAGCCGTGGACTACCGTACTGTGTCTGCTGCTAATATAGACTGGATGATAATGAGATAAAATTAAAATATATATATATATCACACTAGTACTGCAGCCGGACAGGTATATATTATGTAATGACGGACCTGCTGGACACTGTCTGTCAGACTCAGCACTGCAGACTCCTAAAGTAAGCTACTAGTATCAAGAAGATAGAAAAAAAACACACACGGGTAGGTGGTATACAATTATGGATGGACGAGCGACTGCCGACACAGAGGTAGCTACAGCCGTGGACTACCGTACTGTGTCTGCTGCTAATATAGACTGGATGATAATGAGATAAAAATTAAAATATATATATATCACACTAGTACTGCAGCCGGACAGGTATATATTATGTAATGACGGACCTGCTGGACACTGTCTGCAGAATGCGTTTATAAAAACACCACACAACGAGTGTTTAACTTTTTCAGGCAGACAATCACAATATACTGGTGGTCAGCAGACAATCACAATACTGGTGGTCAGTGGTCACTGGTCAGTCACACTGGCAGTGGCACTCTGGCAGCAAAAGCACTGTACTTAAAATATGTACTCCTGCTATAACTGCTCCCCAGTCTCCCCCACAATTAAGCTGTGTGAGCAGTGAGCACTCAGCACAGTCAGATAATGATATACAGTATTACATATGATGCAGCACACTGGGCTGAGCACAGATATGGTATGTGACTGTGTCACACTGTGTATCGTTTTTTTTCAGGCAGAGAACGGATTAATTAAACTGGTGGTCACTGGTCACACTATCAGCAGCAAGTAGTACTCCTCCTAATAATATGCTCCCCAAAATTTGTGTCTCTCTCTAGTACTCTAGTCTAAACGGAGAGGACGCCAGCCACGTCCTCTCCCTATCAATCTCAATGCACGTGTGAAAATGGCGGCGACGCGCGGCTCCTTATATAGAATCCGAGTCTCGCGATAGAATACGAGCCTCGCGAGAATCCGACAGCGGGATGATGATGACGTTCGGGCGCGCTCGGGTTAACCGAGCAAGGCGGGAAGATCCGAGTCGCTCGGCCCCGTGTAAAAAAACCTGAAGTTCGGGCGGGTTCGGATTCCGAGGAACCGAACCCGCTCATCTCTAGTAAAAACTAATTTATTGATAGTTTTATAGTAACATAGTAACATAGTATTTGAGGTTGAATAGAGGCAAATTGCCCATCGTGTTCAACCTGTTTTAAGTTGTGATGATTCTACATACTTGCTAAATAATGTTTTATGACTAGTTAGCTACTATAACTCATGTTACCCCCGGATTAACCACGTTTATAATTTAAGTATTATAACCTTGGATAGCTTTTTCATTCAGAAATGTATCCATTCCTTTTTTAAATCCAATTACAGAGTCCGCCATTACCACCTTCCCTGGCAGGGAATTCCACATCCTGATTGCCCTATCAGTGAAGAACCCTTTCCTCCGTTGCGTTCGGAACTTTCTCTCCTCCAGTCGCAGCGAGTGCCCACATGTCCTAAACTGTGTTCTTTTAATAAATAATTCCTCTGATAACTCTATGTGATGTCCCTTTACATATTTGAAGATATTAATAATATCTCCTCTTAGGCGCCTCTTTTCTAGTGTATACATACTGTATTCAGCCTAGTAAGTCTTTCCTTATAGTCTAGTCCTTCTAGGCCTTTAATCAATTTAGTAGCTCGCCTTTGAACACTTTCGAGTTCACTGATGTCTTTTTTATACAATGGTGCCCAAAACTGAACACAATATTCCAGGTGCGGACGTACCAATGCCTTATACAGCGGCATGATTACATCCGAGTCCCTTGTCTCAATTCCCCTTTTTATGCACGCTAGCACCTTACTTGCCTTCTTTACTGCGTTTTGACATTGTGTACGGTTATTAAGCCTATTATCAATGAATACCCCCAAATCTTTTTCCAACTCTGTTTCCCCTAGGCGTTCCCCATTTAATATGTAGGATGCAAGTTTGTTTTTAGTCCCAAAATGCATAACCTTGCATTTGTCTGTATTGAACCTCATTTTCCATGTAGACGCCCAGAGTTCAAGTTTAGATAGATCATTCTGTAAGGACTCCACATCCAATTCTGAACTAATTACCTTACACAGTTTAGTATCATCTGCAAAGATTGACACTGTGCTTTCCAGGACTATTTCTAGGTCATTGATAAATATGTTGAACAGTAGCGGTCTGAGTACGGACCCTTGTGGTATTCCGCTAACTACTGGGGACCAGGTTGAGGACTTCCCGTTGACCACTACCCCCTATATTGTTAGCAACATTTAGAGCCCTGAGACTATTATCCCAGTGTGAAAAGCACATACCTTAAGGTACTTCTTTCTCCTGATGTCTATATATTTTTCTTATTTGCTCTACCAGTCTTTTATGTCCGTTTTTAGGTTCGCTGTTCAACAGTCTCAGTGGTCAGGCTATTTGATAGTAAGCTGTTAAGTGTTCTGTCCAAAAATGGTCAACACGTTTAAAAGTATTGTAAATCTATCTATTAATAAAGCAATGATTACTCTTTTATTTGGCTTTATTGCTGGGGCCAAGGGTTAGCAACACTTTTTTTTTATTAAAAAATAGAGAAAGCACTGAAAAATTACTGATTTCTCCGTTTATCCCTCTATTACCGCTGCGTTTTGCCACCCCATAGCCTGCTATAGAAACTACAAGATATGTTCAATTTATTATGCTGCAAAACACTAAGTACAGGATGGTATTATAATCACTACTAAGACTTCAGAAAGGAAATAAAGCAGAGAAGACTCACCTCTCCCTGTAGGGTGGCACTTAATATGCCGGCTACCAGCAGGAATGTAAAATACAACAACATTTTGGCAAAGTGTTATTCTACCGGTGAAGGCTTTTTAAAACTTTATAAGGGGGTACTATACAACATCCTATTCTGCTGCAGTGACTGACGATATAGAATGTTAGGTCCACCTTTCAGCAATGTCAGAGTGATAAATAAACTCTTTAGCAGGCATAATAAAAACTGATTTACAATCATAACTTGAATAAATAGAACTAATTGTCTGCCTCACACGTAATAAAAAAATGCCCAAATATGTTTTTGGACCTGTCCCAGTCATCAGTAATGATTACTGGGACAGTTGACTCAATGATGGGACAGTTGACTCAATGATAACTCAGTAACACATGCTTTTGTGGGATTCTGATGATAATAAGAATGAATGGACATTGGGACTGTATTTAGGGCCTTATTCAGTAGCAGTTGCTACTGAGATGCGATCAATCTGGACGATTTTCGGGTCAGTGCACACGCGCAGGCCCAGCGAGATGCAATCGTATCTCAGTGATGCAAACGTCTCTGTCAGAGGCGTTCGAGGCGTTCGAGGGGCTGTGATGTGTTGTTGCGGGGGGCGGTGCAGCGAAAATGGGGGTGAATCCAACCATTTTCGGGGCAGTCGTGTGACATCACACATGGCCTCTTCGAAGCAAAACATGGCGGTGGTGCGTCTGCCTTTGCAGCTAGGCTACGTGGGCAGGGGGCTACCCTTGTTTTTTGAGATAGCGATGCGATCACAATCGAATTGTGATCACATCGCTGGCGGCCATTTGCATGCTGGGTGGCCCTGCCCTGTGCTGGGCGGCCCCTAGCATGTCACTGCTAGCAGTTACAGCTTTGCTAAATTAACAAAACTGCAACTGAAGATGAATAAGGCCCTTCGTGTATATGTTCATGCATTATTACATAGGTAGAACTGTGTCTAAAATTACATAGAAAGTGCCCCTTGAAAAGGAGAAAATGGTGTCCCATTGAACATATAGGGCTGGTATCTACTACCTATAAATAGAGAGAATAGGATACAGTTAAGCAATATATTTAGTAATAGTTTAGAAAATTGTAGTCTGAAGTTTGTCAGTCCTTTAATTGTCTCAGCCCTTCAAAATAAATAAACAAATACATATTTTAATTTTGCTGCACTGCTATCTTTTTGAAAATAACAGAGACTGTGGCCTTCCAAATACTCATAGTAGAGCCATCAACTAGACACAATGGAGGAATCCGTGGGCTGCAGCAATATTCAATCTTGTTTATTTGTACCTTCACTTTGTGCTCGATGCCTCAGTTCCTAGTAAATTCTAATTTATATTGGTGCAGCCAGTGCTGTAACCAGAGATTTTGGTACCCTGTGCTAGAAAGTTCATTGGCGTCCCCGCTACCATTTTAAAAAGGGAGAGCACACGCCAGAAAAAGGACGTGGTCTCGTTGGGAAAGAGCATGGTCACACAATAGTACCTCCAAATCGAATTATGCCTCTTACACATTACGCTCACACAGTAGTAGTGCCCCTTACACATTATGCCCACACAGCAATGCCCCTTACACATTACACCCACATAGCACTATAGAATCAGTGTCCCTTCACTTAGCTGCTGGCCTGCCTTAGTCTTGACTCTCCAGTCCTGCTGCTCACCCAAACGCTGCAGTTCCTCAGCGCAGGACACTGTGGTACTGGACTAGGAAAGATGTCATGATGTCTCTCCCAGTCCCAAGAGACACTGCAGGAGATGGGGCAGCCGGGAGGGGATGGAGCTCATGGACGAGCAGCTGCAGCCCTGCCCAATGTAATGTATGTAGGAAGCACCCGGCAGAGAAGGAACCAGGTGCACCTCTACATACATTACAGCAGGCAGTGCTAGAGCTGGCATTGGCACATAGTACATAGGCTATTGAGGGTGGATGCGGCAGGTTCTCTGCCCACAGGGCATATGTGCTGTGTTCAAAGCACCATCTGTACCACCCTAGTTACAGCCCTGGGTTCAGCCCATAAAATGGCTTTTCCCCTTTGCTTGGGCACATGTACATGTAGCTGCCATAATCAAATAAGTAATGACACATTTTTTATTAACAGCTGCTGTCTATTTAAAGTTCACAGTTGTTTGGGAAACATTAGGTTCAACATAACAAAATTCTGTTCTCATTATTTTTACATAAATGATGTTTTTATCTACTTGCAAATTGACGGGAAACCCTGCACATTGTTAGTCGACTAACAGAACATATGCTGATTGCTGATCTGACGGGATGAAACCATTGCAGTGTCAAGGAGATATATACAGAGTGCTCCAGTTCATTAGTAGCTGAAAGAAACATACTGCTTTTGACGGCTATTTACTGTGCCGCTAAGTGTTCCCGGGAGCTTGTATCAATTCCTTTCCTCCAAAATAATATCATAATTAATCTTTATTAGCTGGCAAAACATCACATGCCGTTGTTGCAAATTCAAATAGCTCAGCCTCCTAACACTAATCTATATTCAATATTTAGCAGGCACCCAGACTATCATGATAGCCAACAAATTAATTCTAATTAGCAGTTCTTCCTCTGAATGTAGACAGAGACATGTCAGCATCTTATACTGTGCTGCCCCACAACTAACAAACTGTAAAATCACACATGAAAGATCTCCTAGCATAACATGACCTGGTTTACTCTTCAAGGTTCTTGATACGTTTGCCATTTGCTTTTAACAGAGGAGTAAGAAAATAAATTCATGCTACTACTGTAAGAAAGGTTGCAGAGATGGTTGCCATAGACCATGAGATGAGCAACCTGATATACTTCAAAAGCCCTTCTACCTCAATGGGTCAGACACTACACTTAAATTCAAGAATGAAAAACAGTACAAAAAGTACCTTGGAATGAATCACAGATCTCCAAATGCCCTCATTGACCCTTTACTTGCTTCAAAATAACATGTCCCACTTGCCACAAAATACATCTACAGTATGGTGGTCATTCCGAGTTGATCGCTCGCTATCAGTTTTTAGCAGCCGTGCAAACGCTATGCCGCCGCCCACTGGAAGTGTATTTTAGCTTAGCAGAAGTGCGAACGAAAGGATCGCAGAACGGCTACAAAGTTTTTTTGTGCAGTTTCAGAGTAGCTCAAAACCTTGCGATCACTTCAGACTGTTCAGTTCCTGTTTTGACGTCACAAACCCGCCCAGCGTTCGCCCAGCTACGCCTGCGTTTTTCCTGGCACGCCTGCGTTTTTCCGAACACTCCCTGAAAATGGTCAGTTGACACACAGAAACGCCCACTTCATGTCAACCACACTGCGGCCACCAGTGCGACTGAAATGCTTCGCTAGACCCTGCGCAAAACTACATTGTTCGTTGTGCCCGTACGTTGCGCATGCGCATTGTTCCGCATACGCATGCACAGAACTGCCGTTTTTTAGCCTGATCGCTGCGCTGCAAACAATTGCAGCTAGCGATCAACTCGGAATGACCACCTATATGCACTCAATTCCTCACATATACACCAAAACTGTTATTATTGAGGGAACATGTTACTTAGAACTCACAACATGCCTTTCTCATACCTATCAACCCTCCACATATGCTTCTCACGCTTTCCCAATATGTCATTGACACCTTCCTCAATTCACTGCTCTGTGTCCTGCCCGCAGACGAAGAGGGAGTGCACACTGTAGTACCTGCTCCTCTGGTATGCTGTATTGTACAGATGAGGACTCTTGACCGATGTCTACTCCATTTAGATCTGTAACAGCTACCTGGGTTCCGCAATTGAAGGCTAACCGGGCTATCTGTTGCACACCACTGCCACATACAGAGAATTTGATAGTGGACTAGGGAGGCAAGGGCCTGTTTTATATATTTATGCTTATTTGGGAGGACATAAGTATACTCAGTGCTAGTTGTCTGGAGGCTATATGTATTTAGGTATATACATGTCATAAAGTGGAATACAAGGAGGAAAAAGGAGAAATAAGGTTGGGGACATGAATAGCTTTAGTACTTTAAATGAATGGTACTGTAAGTTTTGGAAATGATGTGTTTGTGGGTGTTGATATTGCAGCGTAAAATAAGCACACAATAGCATATGGCTCAAACTATGAATAGTCCAGTAACTTAGTCAGTGGTGTTGGTTTATTGATAGATAGCAGGTACTATCATGGCTAAATCCTCATGGTGTTTTAATCTGGCTCTATGTGAGGATACAAATGTAGGGCTCCTGTTTTGCTGACTGAACTACTCCATCAGACAGCTCCTTTCCTTGCCTTGTGTCCAACTCAGCATACTGTACTTGATGATTTTGCATGATGTTCCACCACCTGACATCCTACATAAACAAGGCCTGTCACTTCCTCCTTTGCCAAATGTTTTTGTTCTTGCCCAATTATCTACAGTAGTTGCTGCTGTTTCTACTTCATTTTGTCATTGTCTACACGTGTACCATTACAAGCTTGTCCTTGGAGTTACCTCTGCATTAACCCTTTGGTAATGATTCTGCCTTACTGGACACCTAACCTGACCTTGGTTTGTTCTAGCTTTCCCTCAGTTTACCTACTCTTTCATCTACTGAACTCTGATCTTCACTGCAGACCATTATACTCTCAATTTGATGTAATGCTTACTTACACTTTCACACAGTGTATCTCTTCAGATTTTGCCATCTCTCCTTATAGTCTTAGAGATGCACAAATCAACATTAACAAGTATCATGAGTGTTTCAGGCATCTGAGTAAGACTTTAGTCATGCTAGCTTCAGTGTGAAAATATAATTTCTAAACCATTTTGTAGTATTATTCCTAGAATCTGTACTTATTGTTTACCCGGATAATTGAAGACTGTTATGTTCTGATGTTACAGTATATTTTCTTATAGCAATGAAGCATCAAGTATGATGATTATGTATTTTATTTCTTGTTAGTAGTACATGCATTATTACAGGTAGACACAGACATCATTATTTCTTCATCATCTCCCTTTCTCTACTTTCTGTGCTGATGGATTGAAGATGCACTACCTCATATTAATGCTATTTGATAATGCACATAAACTATCTTTCTACAGTGATTGATAGATAGATAGATAGATAGATAGATAGATAGATAGATAGATAGATAGATAGATAGATAGATAGATATAGATACCTCTTCTTTTTTTTAATAAAATTTAATTTCTGCTACATCCTAGTGGATACTGGGGATCTGTACTTTAGTACCGTGGGGTATAGATCTGGTCCACTGGTGCCTGGCACTTTAAAACCTTTAGTGTGTGTATGTGTGTGCTAGCTGCTCCCCTCTATGCCCCTCCTACCAGACTCCGTTTAGAAAAATGTGCCCAAGGAGCCGGGTGCATTTCTCTGGAGCTCCAGAGAGTTTCCTTTTTTTTAATTTTAGTTATTTTCAGGTAGTACTGGTTGGCAAACAGGCTACCTGCTTCGTGGGACTTAGAGGGGGGGATGGAACCAACCTCCTGAGGGTTAATGGTTCGTAATCCCAGCTGACAGGACACTGAGCTACTGAAGTGCTGATCACACATCGTTAGTATGTGTGCCCACGCCAGCAGCTAGCTGCCACCCTCTAACAGATGCTGAGGATCGAAGTATGGTGAGTGTTACACCGGGGTTCACTGTTAGCGGGTCCCTGGTGCAGGTTTGGCGGCATGTCGCGTGGTGGTCACGGGCCACGAGCTGCGGTGCCCACTGCAGACAAAACTGGCTCAGGGCTCATGCCCCGCAGTGCTCACTGCCCCTTAGGGCTTGTCTGTGCTGTTATACATATGAAATATACACATGGCCAGTATAATATTGTGAGGGACCGTGTGCCATTGCTAGGGGCGTGGCTTCCTGGAGCGGGACCAGAGGCGGGAAGGCGCCATTTCCTGCTGCTGCGGATCATCAAGGCTGCATGTATGCTGCTCCTCAACTGACCCACGCTGTTACAGACTCTGTACTGGTACCAGAAGATCATAGCAGGGGGGGATCACTCCAGCGGTAGTGCCTCTGCACTTTTAGCAGGTTATACACATTATTTCACACACTATGCTGCTGTGTTCTGTGTGCTGGTCTCCGCTCCTCAGTGTCACTCCAGGGGCTCTCTAGGGTCTGTGTGGGGGTGTTTCCAGTGAGCTGCGCTATATTACAGTTGTGTCAAGATGTCTGTTGACATGGTTATGTGTGCTGCTTGTAACGTTGCAATGTTCTTTATCTCCTCAGGGACACAGTTCACAGGCACCTGACTGGCTAGATACTTTTAAAAGCATGATTCAGAATGTTAATTCAGAATGAGCTGCAGCTAAAAAGGAGAGACAGGTGTACAACAGTCTATTGCTTGTATTGCAAAAGCAGCAGATACCAGAAAGGCTTCTCAGCCCCCTCTGTTGGTTTCACATAAACGCTCACTGCCACAAGTGATCCAGTCTGATTCTGATTTTGATCAGCCCGATGTGGATGATGATCATATGGATGAGGATAGCTCTCTGTCCCCAAGGGTAGAGGACCTCATTTTTGCTGTAAGAGAGGTTCTTCACATACCAGATCAGGCGGCAAAACCAGATGAGGAGTTGTACTTTAATGTTAGACCAAAGAACTCAGCAACTTTTCCTGTGTCTAAAAAGTTAAACTCCCTGGCCAGGGAAGCATGGTTAAACCCCGATAAGAAATTTTAAATTCCTCAGAGGTTTTTAGCTACCTTTCCCCTCCCAGCTGAGGACAGGAAGGTATAGGAAAAACCCCCTGTCAGTAGATACGCCTGTGTCCAGACTGTCTAAGAAATTGGTACTGCCGATGCCAGGGGCTATATACCTAAAAGAGCCGTCTGTCCATAAAATTGAGACTAATCTCAAGGCAATTTATACAGCAGCGGGCATAGCACAGTGCCCCACAATAGTTTGTGGGTGGATTTCCAGGGCAATGGTCAAGTGATCTGATAATATTATTAATGGATTAGACAATCTGCCCCAGGATGAGGTCATTACTCTGCTGCAACACATACAGGATGCTGCTAATTTTATGAGCGAGGCTATAAAGGAATTGTGTAAGATACTGTAAATGGCCACACTACTGCTATGGCAGTTTCAGCACGCAGAGCGGACGCTGATTCCAAAAAGGGTGTAGAAAATCTTCCCTTTACAGGTGATGCCTTGTTTGGGGACGAATGAAATAAATGGATTTCCCAGGCAACGGCGGTAAGTCTACCTATCTGCCGTCGGCTGCGACACCTACTAAATGTTCTTACACAGGTCCCTCCTTGCAGTCCTTTCGTGTGGCAAGGTTCAGAGGCAGGGGCTGGGGCGTCTCCACCACTCCGAGGGGATCTCGTGGTAAGTCCCGTAAACCTGCAGCTGCTGCCTCCCTGGACCAGACAACCGGATCCCCTGCCGCTAAGCCTTCTGCGTGACGGTTGGCCCCAGCAGCAAAGTGAGTTTCAGGTGGGTGCTCGCCTTCAACACTTTGCCCACATGTGGGCAAAGTCCGGCCAGGATCCATGGGTGAGGGACCTCATTTCCCAGGGATACCGGCTGGAATTTCAAGCACTTCCTCCTCACAGATTTTTCAAATCGGGCTTGCCAGTTTTATGCGCAGCAAGAGTTACCTTGCAAGAGGCTATTAAAAAACTTTTGCAGACAGGGGTGGTGGTCCCAGTACCTCCTCTGTTATGCGACATGGGTTTTTACTCCAGTCTTTTTGTCGTTCCAAAACCAGATGGTTCGGTGTGACCCATCTTATACCGGAAGTCTCTAAACCCGTATCTGCGGGTGTTCAAATTCAAGATGGAATCCCTGCGGGCAGTGGTGTCCGGTCTGGAAGAGGGGGAATTCCTGGTATCCCTAGATGTCAAGGATGCTTACCTGCACATTCCCTTACCTAAGGTTCACCATCTTGGATGACCATTTCCAGTTTCAGGCCTTGCCTTTTTGCCTGTCCACAGCTCTGAGGGTCTTCACCACTGTCATGACGGAGATGATGCTGAAACTGCACATGATGGGAGTCAACATAGTCCCCTACTTGGATGATATCCTGATAAAGGCTATGTCCAGGGAGCGTCTATTGCACAGCATTGATCTGACAACTCATGTGCTTACGGATCATGGGTGGATCCTAAACTTCCAGAAATCTCACCTGGAACCGACACAACATCTCCAATTCCTGAGAATGATACTGGATACAGTGTCTCAAGAAATGTTTCTTCCGATGGACAAAGCCTTAGCTATCCAGGCTTTGGTCCGCTCAGTGCTCCGTCCTCGCAAGGTGTCCATACATCTTTGCATACGGTTGCTGGGCAAGATGGTTGCTGCTTACGAGGCAATCCGATATGGCAGGTTTCATGCCCGCCCATTTCAGCTGGATCTGCTGGACAAATGGTTGGGGTCACCATCACATGCATCAGGAAGTCACCTTATCTCCGAAAGTCCGGATTTCTTTATTATGGTGGCTACAAGTTCCTCACCTGGTAGTAGGCAGGAATTTCAATATTCAATCATGGATTCTACTGACCACGGATGCCAGCCTCCGGTGTTGGGGGGCTGTGACCCAAGGGGCCCAGTTCCAGGGGATATGGTCAAGTCAGGAATTTACTCTGCCGATAAACATCCTGGAACCCAGGGCAATTTACAATGCCCTTCTGCAAGCTTTCTGTCTCCTGAGGGATCATGTGATCCAGGTTCAATCGGACAATGCCACGGAGGTGGCGTACATAAACCGTCAAGGGGGAACAAGAAGCAGAGCGGTGATGCGAGAAGTGTCAAAAATCCTCCTCTGGGTGGAGGCCAACTCAGGGGCCATCTCAGCCATATTCATTCCAGGAGTGGACAACTGGGAAGCAGACGTCCTCAGCAGGCATGACCTCCATCCGAGGGTATGGGGCATGCATCCCTTGGTGTTTCAACAGTTAAGTCACTGGTGGGGTTGTCTGCAGATAGATCTGATGGCTTCTCATCTCAACAAGAAGCTATGCCGTAACTGTTCCAGAATGAGGGATCAGCAGGCTGTAGCATTGGACGCGCTAACGACACCTTAGACGTACCAGTTTGTGTATCTGTTCTCTCCTCTACTGCTAATCCCAAGGGTTCTAAAAAGACTAAGAAGGGAAAGCGTTCAAGCAATTCTAATTGCCCCGAATTGGCCTTGACGGGCGTGGTACTCGGACCTCCTAACCATGGCTCTTTAACAAGTTCTGTTCGTCTATCCAGACTTACAGTAGCTACGTTTGCTTGGAAGTTGAGAAGGAGATTCTAGCAAGAAAAGGTCTTCCCTCCAGGGTTATTTCCACCATGGTCCAGGCCAGGAAGATGGTTACATCAAAACATTATCATCGTATCTGGAAAAAGTATGTTTCCTAGAGTGAAAGTAGAAAGGTGTCTCCTGTGGAATTTACAATTGGTCGTTTTCTACTTTTCCTGCAAGCGGGAGTGGATATGCTCCTATGTTTAGGCTTCATCAAGGTCCAGATTTCGGCGCTCTCTATCTTCTTCCAGAAATAACTGGCCATGTTGCCGGAAGTACAAACTTTCCTAAAAGGAGTTCTTCATATGCAACCGCCCTCCGTACCTCCTACAGCTCCGTGGGATCTCAATGTGGTTCTGTCCTTTCTTTAATCGGACTGGTTTGAACACTTACATAGGGTGGAGTTAAAATTTCTCACCTGGAAGACAGTGATGTTATTAGCATTGGCGTCTGCCAGACGTGTCTCTGAATTGGGGGCCTTATCCTGTAAGAGCCCTTATTTGATTTTTCATGAAGACAGGGTGGAACTTAGGACCCGTCCTCAGTTTTTGGCAAAAGTGGTTTCAGCTTTTCATGTCAATCAACCCATTGTGGTTCCCATGTTGTCTAATGCTTCCATTGGGCCAGAGTCCTTTGATGTTGCGAGGGCTCTGAAGATTTATGTCAAGAGAATGGCTTGTCATCAGAAATCTGATTCGCTTTTTATCCTTTATGATGCCACCAAGATTGGTCGTCCGGCTTCTAAGCAATCAATTGCTCGTTGGCTCAGGTTGACCATTCAACAGGTATATACTTTTGCAGCTCTGCCTTTGCCAATGTCTATTCAGGCCCACTCGACGAGGTCTGTGGGCTCTTCCTGGGTGCCTGCCCGGGGTGTCTCGGCCTTACAGTTGTGTTGAGCTGCAACTTGGTCTGGTTCGAACACTTTTGTTAAATTCTGTCGGTTTGACACCTTGGCCAAGAATTACCTTCAGTGTGGTCAGGCAGTTTTACAGGGGTCTCAGCACTCTGCCACCCATTTGAGGAGCTTTGGGACTTCCGCATGGTACTAAAGGACAGATCCCCACAATCCACTAGGACGTAAGAGAAAATAGGAATTTAATACCTACCGGTAATTCCTTTTCTCCTTGTCCATAGTGGATACTGGGCACCCACCTCAGTGCTTCGATTCCTGCTTACCTGAGTAAGTATTTGGTTGGCCCGCTATTGCGGTCCCTTTATGTTGTTTGGATGGCGGTGCTATCCTGGTTAGGTTGGTGTTGCTATCCTCTGTTCTGGTTAGCGCCCTTCTTTTGGTTATGGTTGTGTGTTGGCTTGTTGATGCATCGCTGTTGTGTTTGTTTTTCCTCTCATGGTATGTCTGTCTCCTCGGGCACAGTTTTCCTAGACTGAGTCTAGCAGGAGGGGCATAGAGGGGAGGAGCCAGCACACACATACACACACTAAAGGTTTTAAAGTGCCAGGCTCCAGTGGATCCGATCTATACTCCATGGTACTAAAGTACAGATCCCCAGTATCCACTACGGATTAGGAGAAAAGGAATTACCGGTAGGTATTAAATTCCTATTTTTTGTTCAATCAATATCTTCTTGAAATTACTATAGTCATTGGAATTTGGAAAAAAGCATTCATGTCCTTGTGTACTACATTTTGTTTTGCTAGAACACAATGGGGGTAATTCAGAGTTGATCGCAGCATCAAATTTGTTAGCAGTTGGGCAAAACCATGTGCACTGCAGGTGTGGCAGATATAATATTTGCAATGAGAGTTAGATTTGGGTGGGCTATTTTGTTTCTGTGCTTTCATTATTATTTATTTATACACCATTGCATAAAACAATAAAGGAGCGTCGCAGGGCGCTGAAACGCTGACGTGCACGTTTCTCTGTATAACAGCTTTTACGAGGCTGAGAACCTGTGTAATGAAAGTTTAAGAGACCTGCACTAACACCTGCTAATATTGATGTTATGCAAAGTAAAGAACAAGTGTCAGTAGCGGTCTCCATCGATTAGCCCTGAGAGTAGTAGGGGAATAAATGTGTTTTGTCAAGGTGTAATTTCTCTAATGGTTAATGTGAACATCCACAGTGTATGGTGTTTTCCTGAATAACCGCATTGTGCGGCCACTATAAGTCTAAGACTATATGAACATTGGGGAAAATATATGAGATACATCTAACCAGTGCATGATTGCTATAATCATATTCGGTTTGGCAATGTTATAGTGTTACAACATACCATCACTATCGCTAGCTGACCAACGGCAATTGCACACATTATTCCCCCTACAAACAAGTGGATTCAACCACATGTGAAACAGTGTGTATACAATAATATAAAGAATTGTGTTAGAGATATCATCCTCCTGATCCCGTAACTAGTACATATCATAATCTCAATGTGATACTTTCAATCGACACTTATTCTCTCAGTGTTTGACCTATATAATTTTTATATACATGATTCCTCTTGTCAATTAACTGATGTAGTAATCAGGGTGGAAACTATATGGATATAGCCCAGTGATAACAATATTGCAGGGGAGATACTCCAGCTTTGGAATCATACCACAGTATGTCCAATGTAATCAATTGATACTTATTAAGGGACAACTGCGGGAGAGATACTGTTGTATTGGAGTTGCTTTATAATATGCCCAGCTAGTCTGAGAACATAATTGTAACTAATGCCGTTTCCAAGTTACAACAACGAATGAACAGGTTGTTACATTCTCTCAAAAGGTCACCAATGAGAACAGTAATGATTACAATTATGGTTACAATGTGCAATGTTACTATGTGCAACTTGCTTTCTCCACATTAAGATCTCAATTTATTTAGGAGATCAGGAGACCTAACAGAATTCTCAGTAGCCCTAAATATCATTCTAAATAATCCACCTTGCAGGAGTTATCAGTGGGGGTATCACTTTTTAATTCTATCTGAACTCACATTTTTTGATCTTTCTCACCTATTTGTTTGTATGTGTCAAATATTTTAACCTCTACTTTTTGCTGTATGTTCAACGGAAAATGGGGCTCTTTTAGAAGGAATAAGCAATAAAAGCTAAGTTTTATTATGCATATGAATTTATTCTAAATTTTGTTTGTGTGCCCAACTGAGCAACCACTTCTTGGTTCTCTTTGATTTTGTTTCAAATTTCAGTTGTAATAGGGCTGCACCCCCAGACAACAAGATCTATAAACAGATATAATAATATTGGGGTCCTTTAAAAAGCTGTGGTATGAGAAATCTATTTATTATCTTCTAAGTGTGCAGATAAAATTCTCTTGTCCCATTCATATATTGCTTAGGAGTTAAGCATGGCTCTCTCTGTGTGTATGCCCCCCAGCGATAGCAATGCGTGGCCCCGCGCATCACTATAGCTGGTACTAGATTGGCCTGCATGCAGGCACAATCTAGCAGGTTGTTGAGTGAATTGAGCGGCCCGTCCGTCCGTTCCCTCGCTCAGCACACATCGTGCTGTGTGCTGAGTGGGGGAGAGATGTGTGCACCGCGGTCTGTGACAGTTCACTCAGCACACATCTCGTGTATATGGGGCTTAAAAGATCTTAATATGTATAGTTTGAAGCAGAGAAGGGAATGGGGGATATGATAGAAACTTTCAAATATATCAAGGGTTTTAACAAATTATTAGAACATCAGACATGCACTGAAATTGGAAGTAGGTACTGTATGTCAAAGGAAACTAAAGATAATTACATCACAGAAAGGGAAGTGGATAGGTGGAATAGCCTCCCATCAGAGGTGGTAGAGGGTAAGACAGCAGAGCAATTTAAACGGGTTGGTTTCGGGTGACCAGTGGTTAGGAGATCGCCGGTCACCATACTGATGCTGGGATCCCATCTGTCAGATTGCCGGGGGGGGTGCAACAAAGCCCTTTGCAGGCTCATCGGAAGCGTGCTCGATGGCTCGCTGCACTCACCACAGTTTCTATTCCCACTCTATGGGTGTCATGGACACCCATGAGTGGGAATAGTCCCTGTTGATCGGCATCCCGACCAGAGGGCTAGTCAGTGTTTGGGATGCCAGCACCGGTATTGCTACCGGCGGTCTCCTGACCGCCAGTCACATAACCACATCCCCTTTAAACATGTTTGGGATAGTCTTACATACAGTAAGCCCTAAGGATCAAATAAGGTTGAGCTTACCAACAGGTAAAAAAAGGGAAGACTAAATGAGCCAAGTTCTTCTTCCTTATCTGCTGCAAATTCTACTGTATGTTTCTGTATAAGTCAGTCATTCATAATGGTAAGGTGTTATTTTGTGTAGAAAGAAGGGTGCATGTCATACAGTTTTGGATTCTGATTCAATGTTACTCCATGGAGGAAACCATACCTTTTCGCATAAAAGTTGTTTGGTCTTTACAATTGCTTAATGACTGGCATGGACAATGTCAATTACTCACCTTCTTAAAACAGCTGGAATGACAATTTTGTCTCCCCTGTGAACTAATGAATGCACTGTTTTGACAATGTTTATTAATCGCTCTAAACTGCAGTGGATCTCAAACTCAGTCCTCAGGACCCCGCACGGTTCGCGTTTTCCATGTCACCCAGCAGGTGCACCGTGCATCTCCAACTGTCACATTTTAAAAATCTACAGGTGACCTGCAAAACATGAACCGTGTGGGGTTCTGAGGACAGAGTTTGAGAATCTGTGTTCTAAAGTCATGTTCCTCATCTGTTTAAAATTTAAACAGCCCCAGTTGTCAATCATTGGAAATAAAACAGTTCTTTACAACATACAGATCTGCTGAAGAGGTCTCTTTGATGCTATCAGCAATCAGGAATTGAATTGATGATAATAAAGTTCAAGGATGCCTCCACTGAAGTAAACTCATAAGATGTCAGAAGTCAGAGGGTGTTTAGACATGTAATCTGATGGATTATTAGTTCCAACTTTATGAATGATGGATAAATTGTATGACTGTAATTTTAGCTTGCTGTTTGGATTTTATGATTAACAACGAGTGTCATCAGTACTTGATGATCAGTCTGAGTGGTAGTCAATGCCGATGAAATAAAGTTGAAAGTATTCACAACCCCAAACTACTGCAAGAGCGCCCCTTTCTGTCTGGGAGTAATGTTTTTTCATCTCTGTCAAACTAAAATTTGTTGATCCCCATGGGTATTTAACGGAGTCAAAATAGCTCTCTGCCACACAGGACTATCATCCACAATAAACTGTTTTCCACGCAGTTTTGTAACATGACATTGTGACGCTATCCTTCAGACTTCACTTTACAGTATGAATGTCATCAAATGCTTTTGATTGAGAAGACTCTGGTATTTTTCTTTGTGATCTCCCTTAATGAGAATGTCACAGCTGTATAATTTAGAATGAACTGAGAACAATAGTGTCTTAACTTCACCAGCATTTTTAGGTTTTACCATACTTGTGATAGCCTGAAGTTTTTGCAGATCAGGAGTCACCCAATCCTAAGAGAATGTGAAAAAAAATATGTTAGCTGCTGTTGAAGAAATATGCATATATTTGTATTCAGCGTCAAATTCCTGGCTTGAAGACACTGAAACAATTGACAAAAAGCTACACACTGTTCCTGGCATTTTGCTCCAAAAAAACCAGAATATCAATACTGTAATTGATGGCATTTTGAACTGCCTGTATAACTTGATGGATAGCATTCAGAAACACTGCTACTGCATGTGAAATTCCAATTGACAGCAGTCTGTATCTCCATAACTCAACATGAGTTGAGAATGTTGATATTTGTTGTGACTCTTCATCAAGTTCCAGTTGGTGATAACCTTTCTTTAAATACAGTTTTGAAATTAAACAGGCATCTGTGAGTCTCTGTATAGTATCATCCATAGAAGGCGTAATATATTGTTCCCTTCTAATGGCAACCAAGGGCATAGCCAAAACTTTTTGGGCTAACAAAGTAACATTTTGAAGGGGCCCCTGCTCCAATGCTTCCAGGGAGACATAGAGACCTCTCCACAGCAGTTAATTTTATTGCCCATAATAGTTCATTTTGTAAACCCTAGTAGCACCTTAGTTAATGTTATGCCACATAGTAGTGCCGTAGTTTATTTTATGAACCATCATAGTGCCCTAGTTCACATTATGTCACACTGTAGGACTATCAGTATACAAAATGCAACACACTACCCCCAATTCACATTAGGACATACGTCAGTTCATATTATGCAACATTACAGTGTTGCCCACAGTTCCTATTATGCCACACTATAGTGCCTCCATTTCATACTGTGCCACATTACAGTGCCCCCTGTTCATATTATGCCACACTATTGTGCCTCCATTTCATATTGTGCCACAGTGCAGTGCCCCAGTTCATATTATGTAATAATATAATGCCATCCAGTTCATTTTACACCACATTACAATTAGCAGGCCCAGGGGCATACATAGATATACTGTATTGCAGGCCCCATGGCAAAAGTTTGTAATTGCCCCTATGTATCACCCAATGGTGAAAAAGTTATATAACACATGTAACTGTGACTGAGGAGGGGGGGCCCCTCTCAGCTCTGGGCCCCATAACAGCTGAACTGCCAGCACCTCTGGTAGCTACACCCTTGGTGGCAACATTAGGATGATGAATATCAAAACATAATTTCATTGCAATTACCCATCGTGTTCAATTATATATTAGTTATGAAGAGTCTGTATTTCCTCTTCCACTTGCTTCTTTACGTGTATAGGAATACTCTGATGTTCTTGAGGGTATCCGGATGACAGAATGACAGTGTATTGGTCAACAGTCAATAGGTTAACACCATATGGCTGACAGGTACAAAAGGTCAACAGATGAATGGTCGACAGTGCTTAAGGTCGATAGGTAGAAAAGGTTAACAGGTTCAAAAGGTCAACATTACAGTGGTCGACACTTGGGGGGGTTTCGTATGTTTTCTCAACATTTGCTTGATTTACTATCCACATGGACATCTATTGAAAATAGTAACCTGCTCACCACCTTGGGGTAAATTTACTAAGGTGGGAGATTTTTAGAACTGGTGATGTTGCCCATGGCAACCAATCAGATTCTACTTATCATTTATCTAGCTGCTTCTAGCAGATAATAGATATAATCTGATTGGTTGCTATGGGCAACATCACCAGTTCTAAAAAACTCCCACCTTAGTAAATTTACCCCCTTGTCTGAAGCGTGGTGAACAAAGTGAGCCAGCAAGTGTACACGATTATACTGATGGTGGTAACATAACATTAAATGTACAAGATTTAGGCAAAAAAGTGTCAACATTTGTGTTGACCATTGTCATATCGACCTTTGTCCCATCGACCTTTTGTACCTGTCGACCTTAAGCTTTGTTGACCTGTCAATCTATTGTAAATGTCAGCCCTTTGTACCTGTTGATCAAATGCTTGTCGACCATATAGTGCAAACAGTAAACCTAATGACTGTCGACCATAGCATTGTTGAACCATTGATCCACACCCGTTCTTGAGCAAACGGTATAATAGAGTCTTTAAATTTTCCAATGCAATGACAAATATGATAATACTCCTGTAGTAAAACATTCATAACACTTTGTGTTTCTTTGGGGTCATGTATCAGAGAAGTGGAATTGGGAGTTTAGGCCACAATATATATAAGACCCAACACTGATGTGGAATAAAATCGCAAGAGACTGCCTCTTGCATATCTAGGCACAAAAAAATAAAGCTGAAATATCATAATTCTGTAATTTTTGTGTGCAATCACTTCAAAAGAACCCTGTAATGGTAAAGGCCATTTATGAACATGTGAATACTTTCACAGACATTGAATTTAAAACCAATTTGCGGGGGATAGCTGGACAGCCATCCTTCTGCCTCCTCCCAAACCCCTTTTGCTCTCTCCTCCGGACATCGTCATCATCTCCAATGCTTCTCTCACAGGCTGGGGAGCATTCACAAAAGACTAATTCCATATTTCTGTTTTTAAGTATAAATACAGTACAATAAACAATAAAACAATTTAGGTGATTGTCATAGTGTGTACCAGGCTTTAATCCCAATACTAAAGATGATGGCTGCGCTAGCAGATGGCAAAACAATGGCTGGCGCAATATGGACCTATGAAGACATGTTTATATAGTAGCAAAACAATAAAAACAAATAAGTGGGTGCTACTTAGGACTAATAGTTAATTATTCTAACAACAGCCCACACAAGGCGGATCTGGATATCCACCAACGATTATATGAAAAGGAAAAAAGAATAATGTGGGCGCTCAAGAATTAGAATATTGGTTCAGCTGCTGGTTTAACAATTAACCATTTTATGTTTCATAAAAAATATATTTAAACACATGGAAACATTAAAATACTAGACAGTACTGTCTTGTCTTGGATATAGTCAAACTGGTTAGTTTATAATCAAACATTAATAAAACATGCATAAACTAGCTGTTAATTGCAACACATAGGTGTATTTAAGCAGAAGCACAGTTAGCTGTAAAGCTGTTTAGTAAGGTGCTTGAGGTCTACTGGATAGCCATACTTCACAAGATTTCTGGGTATAGACGGAATGTCCACTTCAAATATACTGGTGAGACTCCTACTAGAGATTTTGGGCCTAATTATGAGTTGATCGCAGCAGCAATTTTGTTAGCAGTTGGGCAAAACCATGTGCAGTGCAGGAGGGGTAGATGTAACATGTGCAGAGAGAGTTAGATTTGGGTGGGGTGTATTCAAACTGAAATCTAAATTGCAGTGTAAAAATAAAGCAGCCAGTATTTACCCTGCACAGAAACAAAATAACCCACCCAAATCTAACTCTCTCTGCACATGTTATATCTGTCCCCCCCTGCAATGCACATGCGATCAACTCAGAATGACCCCCTTTATCCCATCTGGCTAATTACCAGCCGTGCGCTTGAAATATATAGCACAACACCCACAGTGCTGTCAGTTCGATTAGGCTCCCCGCACTGTGGTGGTTGGAATGAGCAGACAGTACCTTTATGCTGTATAGCAGGGTCCAGTATGGAGATGGACACTGTGGGGGGCCGCTGCCTGTGGCTGTAAACTGTGTATCTGGATCCAGTCAAGCAGGGGGTGCTGTTCCCAGTTGCGTGCCGTGACTTCCGGTTTCGGGGCTTCCGGTTGCGTTCCACCTGCGTTCTACGATCGAAATTCCGGTCACCTGATGCGTTTCTCCGCTTACTGGGACAGCGGTTTCATCAGAGGTATTTTTATATAGTAGCATCCTATTAGCAAAATATTCACAGTCTTAATGTAGGCACATACAGAGCTGCACGCAACAGAGAATCAGACCCTTTGTATGAATATCATATTAAGAATGAGTAAATGACTGTGAAAATGTAAATATATATTCTGGCATTAGATTTATTCATGGAAAATGAGAAAGTGGGACAGATGAATGAATGGGAATGGGTGAGAAAGAGAGGATGAGTCTGTGGTAGCGAAATCTATTAGGTGTTGAGGAATAGTTATCTAGTTGAAGTTCAATTTTTTCCTGGTACAGGTGTTATATTACATATTACATACAATATACCAATAATTACCATATGGAATGCTCTGGATTCTTCCAAAAGGCTGCAATCTGATGGTCAACCTTTGGGACAGAGTTGTGGTAAAAAGAGTTTGGTGGTTACCAATAGTCATGTACAGTAGGTGAATCGTGGCATAAGCTTTCTAAAGCTGATAGCTGGTGCCCGAGGCTAATGCTTCCATTGGCTCTGGGAGTTCCACTACTGCTCCCCATGTACAGTCTGTTTCAGTGCATTGTTTTATTATAATTTCTTCTGAGTTCTTGATGCATCAAGTAAGTAGTTAGAGTATCTCTTCTTGAGTAATGATGTGAGCTTTTGCTATCATTGGATAGCTTTCATGGTGGGCAGTTGGATGAAGGGTATGTTCTGTGTAAACTGGGGAGCAGAATCGTATTGAAGTGCCCTGTGTTTTTGCATTAGCTGATATTTTCTGAAAAAGGATTTCCAAGTATATTGAATGGCTGGTGCTTGGAGCGTATGAGATAATTAGTATGTGACTGAGACAAAGCAGAGCGCATACTACTATAATGGAACTCCCCTCAGGGCCTACAGTGACAAGAGTGGGTGTGATGGGGAATCTGCTGTGGAGTTGTGTAGCAACTTCTCTGTGTTTTGAGATAGCTGATGTGAAGAACAGTGTGAAGAAATGGCCTACATTTACATTGTGTGTGATTACCTGTAAAGAGCTTTCTTGTGAATGCGCTATGTTGACATGCAGAACCCACTGCTATGCTCTGTTCTGGGAAACTTAACCCATTTGTGTATCCAGTTAACATTTAATAAGCTTTACTGAGTATATGTATTGGAATGTATGAGGGAGATCTTTTTAAGGTCATGAATATTTTATGATACCAAAATATAGTATAAACTGTTCCAATAGATAAGATACAGTCTCCAAAATAGATAATTTCAAAGGGTGTAGTATGGCTGACCGGCGGTCTCCTGACCGCCGGTCAGCTTACCGACGCCGGGATCCCGGCAGCATACCGACGCCGGGATCCCGGCGGGGAGGGGCGAGTGCAGCAAGCCCCTTGCGGGCTCGCCGCGCTTGCCACGCTGTGGGCTCGGTGGCGACCTGCGGTCGCCACGGGTTCTATTCCCACTCTATGGGTGTCGTGGATACCCACGAGTGGAAATAGTCCCTGTTGGTCGGCATGCCGACCATCGGGAAAGTGAGCCGTCGGGCTCGTGGAGGAGGTCATGTGACTGTCGGTCAGCTGACCGGCGGTCACATGAATACCACCCAATTTCAAGTATTAAAAGTAGAAGAACTCTCCAGAGGGAAGTCAAGAATTGTCAGCCAGAGTTTTTTTTAAAGCAAAGGGGTCAAACAGTGCAAGCAATTAGAAAACGAAGAAGAAATTATTGTTTAGAGAAGCTACATTACTTAATTAAACTGGCAACTTGCTTGTCATCTACCCACCTTAAGTTTGATAATGTGAAGCTATCTATGAATTACTGTATAAGTTGGACTTTCAGTGGCAAACGCAGGATTTCTAGAGGGTGGTTTCCAAATGCAGTCCATAATCTCCCACGCTGTAGAACATTGGAGCAAGTGTGGGAGTCTCGGGGAGCAGTAGAAGTACCTAGTACAAACCCTGGACATTAATGTTCACATTGATCTTTTAATACACTGGTTACTTTATGAAATACAGAATTAATATTTAACATTATAGATGGTCTAAAGTATAGGCTGTATTTAAAAAATATAAATAAGTGGTCAGGAAAAGGAAAAAAATAAGAATTTACTCACCGGTAATTCTATTTCTCGTAGTCCGTAGTGGATGCTGGGAACTCCATAAGGACCATGGGAATAGACGGGCTCCGCAGGAGACTGGGCACTCTAAAGAAAAGATTAGGTACTATCTGGTGTGCACTGGCTCCTCCCTCTATGCCCCTCCTCCAGACCTCAGTTAGGGAAACTGTGCCCGGAAGAGCTGACACAATAAGGAAAGGATTTGGAATCCCGGGTAAGACTCATACCAGCCACACCAATCACACCGTACAACTCGTGATACTATACCCAGTTAACAGTATGAATAACAACTGAGCCTCACTAACAGATGGCTCATAACAATAACCCTTTAGTTAGGCAATAACTATATACAAGTATTGCAGACAATCCGCACTTGGGATGGGCGCCCAGCATCCACAACGGACTACGAGAAATAGAATTACCGGTGAGTAAATTCTTATTTTCTCTGACGTCCTAGTGGATGCTGGGAACTCCGTAAGGACCATGGGGATTATACCAAAGCTCCCAAACGGGCGGGAGAGTGCGGATGACTCTGCAGCACCGAATGAGCAAACTCAAGGTCCTCCTCAGCCAGGGTATCAAACTTGTAGAATTTTGCAAACGTGTTTGATCCCGACCAGGTAGCAGCTCGGCAAAGTTGTAAAGCCGAGACCCCTCGGGCAGCCGCCCAAGAAGAGCCCACCTTCCTCGTGGAATGGGCTTTGACTGATTTAGGATGCGGCAGTCCAGCCGCAGAATGTGCAAGTTGAATCGTGGAGCAGATCCAGCGAGCAATAGTCTGCTTAGAAGCAGGAGCACCCAGCTTGTTGGGTGCATGCAGGATAAACAGCGAGTCAGTCTTTCTGACACTAGCCGTCCTGGAAACATAGATTTTCAGGGCCCGGACTACGTCCAGCAACTTGGAGGCCTCCAAGTCCCGAGTAGCCGCAGGCACCACAATAGGTTGGTTCAAATGAAACGCTGATACCACCTTAGGGAGGAATTGGGGACGCGTCCTCAATTCTGCTCTGTCCATATGGAAAATCAGATAGGGGCTTTTACAGGACAAAGCCGCCAATTCTGACACCCGCCTAGCCGAAGCCAAGGCCAAAAGCATGACCACTTTCCACGTGAGATATTTTAATTCCACGGTCTGAAGTGGCTCAAACCAATGTGATTTTAGGAAATCCAACACAACGTTGAGATCCCAAGGTGCCACCGGGGGCACAAAAGGGGGCTGAATGTGCAGCACTCCCTTAACAAACGTCTGAACTTCAGGCAGTGAAGCCAGTTCTTTTTGAAAGAAAATAGAAAGGGCCGAAATCTGGACTTTAATGGAACCCAATTTTAGGCCCATAGTCACTCCTGACTGTAGGAAGTGCAGAAAACGACCCAGCTGAAATTCTTCTGTGGGGGCCTTCATAGCCTCACACCAAGCAACATATTTTCACCATATGCGGTGATAATGCTTTGCTGTCACATCTTTCCTAGCTTTTATCAGCGTAGGAATGACTTCAACCGGAATGCCCTTTTCCATCAGGATCCGGCGTTCAACCGCCATGCCGTCAAACGCAGCCGCGGTAAGTCTTGGAACAGACAGGGCCCCTGCTGTAGCAGGTCCTGTCTGAGAGGCAGAGGCCAAGGGTCCTCTGAGATCATTTCTTGCAGTTCCGGGTACCAAGTCCGTCTTGGCCAATCCGGAACGATGAGTATAGTTCTTACTCCTCTCTTTCTTATTATCCTCAGCACCTTTGGTATGAGAGGAAGAGGAGGGAACACATAAACCGACTGGTACACCCACGGTGTCACTAGAGCGTCCACAGCTATTGCTTGAGGGTCCCTTGACCTGGCACAATATCTTTTTAGCTTTTTGTTTAGGCGGGACGCCATCATGTCCACCTGTGGCCTTTCCCAACGGTTTACAATCAGTTGGAAGACTTCTGGATGAAGTCCCCACTCTCCCGGGTGGAGGTCGTGCCTGCTGAGGAAGTCTGCTACCCAGTTGTCGACTCCCGGTATAAACACTGCTGACAGTGCTATCACGTGATTTTCCGCCCATCGGAGAATCCTTGTGGCTTCTGCCATCGCCATCCTGCTTCTTGTGCCGCCCTGTCGGTTTACATGGGAGACCGCCGTGATGTTGTCTGACTGAATCAGCACCGGCTGGTTTTGAAGCAGGGGTCTTGCCTGACTTAGGGAATTGTAAATGGCCCTTAGTTTCAGAATATTTATGTGTAGGGAAGCCTCCTGACTCGACCATTGTCCTTGGAAGTTTCTTCCCTGAGTGACTGCCCCCCAACCTCGGAGGCTTGCATCCGTGGTCACCAGGACCCAGTCCTGTATGCCGAATCTGCGGCCCTCAAGAAGATGAGCACTCTGCAGCCACCACAGCAGAGACACCCTGGCCCTCGGGGACAGGGTGATCAGCCGATGCATCTGAAGATGCGATCCGGACCACTTGTCTAACAGATCCCACTGAAAGATCCTTGCATGGAATCTGCCGAATGGAATTGTCTCGTAAGAAGCTACCATCTTTCCCAGGACTCACGTGCAGTGATGCACCGACACCTGTTTTGATTTTAGGAGGTCTCTGACCAGAGATGACAACTCCTTGGCCTTCTCCTCCGGGAGAAACACCTTTTTCTGTTCTGTGTCCAGAATCATACCCAGGAACAGCAGACGCGTCGTAGGAACCAGCTGCGACTTTGGAAAATTCAGAATCCAGCCGTGCTGTTGTAGCACTTCCTGAGATAGTGCTACTCCGACCAACAACTGCTCCCTGGACCTCGCCTTTATAAGGAGATCGTCCAAGTATGGGATAATTATAACTCCCTTCTTTCGAAGGAGTATCATCATTTCGGCCATTACTTTGGTAAATACCCTCGGTGCCGTGGACAGACCAAACGGCAACGTCTGGAATTGGTAATGGCAGTCTTGTACCACAAAACGGAGGTACACCTGGTGAGGTGGGTAAATGGGGACATGCAGGTAAGCATCCTTGATGTCCAGTGATACCATGTAATCCCCTTCTTCCAGGCTTGCAATAACCGCCCTGAGCGATTCCATTTTGAACTTGAACCTTCTTATATAAGTGTTCAAGGATTTCAAGTTTAGAATGGGTCTCACCGAACCGTCTGGTTTCGGTACCACAAACATTGTGGAATAGTAACCCCTTCCCTGTTGAAGGAGGGGAACTTTTATTATCACCTGCTGGAGGTACAGCTTGTGAATTGCCGCCAGTACTACCTCCCTGTCCTGGGGAGTGGTTGGCAAGGCCGATTTGAGGTAACGGCGAGGGGGAGACGTCTCGAATTCCAGCTTGTATCCCTGAGATACCACTTGTAGAACCCAGGGATCCACCTGTGAGCGAACCCACCGGTCGCTGAAGTTCCGGAGACGGGCCCGCACCGCACCTGGCTCCACCAGTGGAGCCCCAGCGTCATGCGGAGGATTTAGTGGAAGCAGGGGAGGATTTTTGTTCTTGGGAACTGGCTGTATGGTGCAGCTTTTTCCCTCTACCCCTGCCTCTGGGCAGAAAGGACGCGCCTTTTACCCGCCTGCCTTTCTGGGGCCGAAAGGACTGTACCTGATAATACGGTGCTTTCTTAGGCTGTGAGGGAACCTGAGGTAAAAATGTCGACTTCCCAGCTGTTGCTGTGGAAACGAGGTCCGAGAGACCATCCCCAAACAATTCCTCACCCTTGTAAGGCAAAACCTCCATGTGCCTTTTAGAATCCGCATCACCTGTCCACTGCCGAGTCCATAATACTCTCCTGGCAGAGATGGACATTGCATTTATTCTAGATGCCAGCCGGCAAATATCCCTCTGTGCATCTCTCATAGATAAGACTATGTCTTTAATATGCTCTATGGTTAGCAATATAGTGTCCCTGTCAAGGGAATCAATGTTATCAGACAGGGAATCAGACCACGCTGCTGCAGCACTGCACATCCATGCTGAAGCAATAGCAGGTCTCAGTATAGTACCTGAGTGTGTATATACAGACTTCAGGATAGCCTCCTGCTTTCTATCCGCAGGCTCCTTTAAGGCGGCCGTATCCTGAGACGGCAGTGCCACCTTTTTTGACAAGCGTGTGAGCGCTTTATCCACCCTCGGGGATGTCTCCCAGCGTAACCTGTCCTCTGGCGGGAAGGGGTACGCCATCAGTAATTTTTTAGAAATCACTAGTTTCTTATCGGGGGAAGCCCACGCTTCTTCACACACTTCATTCAACTCATCTGATGGGGGAAAAACCACTGGTTGCTTTTTCTCCCCAAACATAATACCCTTTTTTAGTGGTACCTGGGTTAATGTCAGAAATGTGCAACACATTTTTTATTGCCGTAATCATGCAACGGATGCCCCTTGTGGATTGTGTATATGTCTCATCCTCGTCGACACTGGAGTCAGACTCCGTGTCGACATCTGTGTCTGCCATCTGAGGTAGCGGGCGTTTTTGAGCCCCTGATGGCCTTTGAGACGCCTGGGCAGGCACAGGCTGAGAAGCCGGCTGTCCCACGGCTGTTACGTCATCCAGCCTTTTATGTAAGGAGTTGACACTGTCGGTTAATACCTTCCACATATCCATCCACTCTGGTGTCGACCCCGCAGGGGGTGACATCACATTTATCGGCACCTGCCCCGCCTCCACATAAGCCTCCTCATCAAACATGTCGACACAGCCGTACCGACACACCGCACACACACAGGGAATGCTCTGACTGAGGACAGGACCCCACAAAGTCCTTTGGGGAGACAGAGAGAGAGTATGCCAGCACACACCACAGCGCTATATAACACAGGGATATTACACTACACAAAGTGATTTTCCCTATAGCAGCTATAATACACAGTATTGCGCCTAAATTTAGTGCCCCCCCTCTATTTTTTACCCTATTGAGCCTGGAAACTGCAGGGGAGAGCCTGGGGAGCGTCCTTCCAGCGGAGCTGTGAAGAGAAAATGGCGCCAGTGTGCTGAGGGAGATAGCCCCGCCCCTTTTTTGGCGGACTTCTCCCGCTCTTTATAGTAATATTATGGCAGGGGATTTTTACACATATATAGTTTATTAGACTATATTATGTGATTTTTTGCCATTTGTAAGGTAATCAAATTGCAGCCCAGGGCGCCCCCCCCCCCTGCGCCCTGCACCCATCAGTGACCGGAGTATGTGGTGTGCATGGGAAGCAATGGCGCACAGCTGCAGTGCTGTGCGCTACCTTAATGAAGACTGGAGTCTTCAGCTGCCGATTTTGTCCTCGAAATCTTCCGTCTTCTGGCTCTTCAAGGGGGACGGCGGCGCGGCTCCGGGACCGGACGACCGAGGCTGGGCCTGTGTTTGATCCCTCTGGAGCTAATCGTGTCCAGTAGCCTAGAAGCCCAAGCTAGCTGCAAGCAGGTAGGTTCGCTTCTCTCCCCTAAGTCCCTCGTAGCAGTGAGTCTGTTGCCAGCAGATCTCACTGAAAATAAAAAACCTAATAAATACTTTCTTTACTAGAAGCTCAGGAGAGCCCCTAGTGTGCAACCAGCTCAAGCCGGGCACAGATTCTAACTGAGGTCTGGAGGAGGGGCATAGAGGGAGGAGCCAGTGCACACCAGATAGTACCTAATCTTTTCTTTAGAGTGCCCAGTCTCCTGCGGAGCCCGTCTATTCCCATGGTCCTTACGGAGTTCCCAGCATCCACTAGGACGTCAGAGAAACAAACCGTAATAAATACACAAACATAATAGAACCAGTACTGCACTTTCTAAGCACACATTCTCCCATATCATAAGGCTCCTGTCTCTTCTACCTGGTAGCTGCTCTCTGGTCCATTGCACTGATTGAGGACTTAGCTCCACTCACAGCAAACGTGGTAGATAAAGCTGCTACACTGGGCATGCGTAGCAGCTCTGCTCTGTACCTTAAACTGCATGATGTGACAGCAGCTCTAGTATTTGTATTATATATCATTGCTATTGTCATAAATTAAGCCACTTGGCAAGAAGAGAGGGGTTTCCGGGCAACCAGAAACCCCCCCTGCGTGTGCCTATGACTTTCCATTCAGTCCGGTACTACTGTCAGTGAATGCAATATTTTACTTACCAACCTAGTGACCCACTAATGAAGATATATGAAATGTTAACTAAGCATGCCTTTTGTATCTATTATATTATATTGGTACCATCAAACATCAAATTCTGTGGCTACAGCAGATTTTTTGCCCTAGACAATAAGGATTGTGTAGTTATGACTTGTATATGAAATCCACATATATGTGCTGCTTAAGTTGGAGAGAGTTTTTACTGTTACAGTATTTCTTATTCGGTATTTTTAAGATTGTTCAAGTGATTACTATTACATTTGTAATTATTATATATGTGAGAGCCTTTATTTCTCTCTTACAGATAGTTAGGAGAAGTGGTAGTCCTGAAATAAAACATGAGTTTCAAGAGCTTGCTTAAAGGATGGGAGGCTAGAGGAAAGCTTGTTATGCTTGGAAAGGTGCTCCAGAGGTTGACAGCAGTGCAGGAAGGTGTGAGCTGGAAGTGGTGATCAGGGAGGAAGATAGGTAGTGGTCAATATTGGGTTGGGAGGCGGGAAAGATACCAATGGAAATTAGTTTGGAAATGTAGGGAGGAAGGAATGGCTGAGGGATATTGATTTGAGTGAGAGAAGTTTAAACTTGATTTGGTATTGGACCGGAAGTCAGTGACAGCAAAATATGGTTTGTTAAAATGGAACAGCAAGAGAAGAAAAAATAGAGGTGGACAATATTGTAGATGATGGACTAATGAAGGGAGAGGCACAAGTTGGGTAAGCTGGAGAGGAGTAGGCGACAGTTATTAAGGCATAGTTTTACTGGCTTCTAGGGTGAGAGAGGGTGGGATCATGAAAATATCCCAATGTCACATAAAGTGAGATCTGCTCACTGGTACTCATTTACTCACAAGGGGTAGTAGGCACATGTGGTAGTAGGCACTTATAACAATCTCTGACACTAACACCAGTAAATATGAAGACAGCAACTAATAAATCCAGATACTGTATGCAGGTATGTAAAACTCTTACAGTTAGACAATAATGAGTGCCAAAGTAAGCTCAGCAGGATTGTGGTGATGTGAGAGATTGGATACCAGAGATGACAAAAAAAAGTTCAGGGAAGGTCTTTTTTTTAAATAAAAGTCTCTAATGTATAGGTCAAAAAGGAATTTGACTACCTTCACTATAAAGTGCAGAAATGCAATCAGAAAACTTAAACCACAGGTTCTCAAACTCGGTCCTCAGGACCCCACACGGTGCATGTTTTGCAGGACTACTCACAGAATGACAAGTGAAATAATTAACTCCACCTGTGGACCTTTAAAAATGTGTCAGTGAGTAATTAATTCACCTGTGCACCTGCTGGGTTACCTGCAAAACATGCACCGTGTGGGGTACTGAGGACCGAGTTTGAGAACCTATGACTTAAACTGATTATCTGTAATGTATTCAGTGCAACCAGATAACCTGAGGAAGTGACATGAGCTAGCAGTGAGGCACCACTGATCAGAGGACTTAATACAGCCAAAATCAGAATTCTACATTGTTCCAGCCTTCTGCCCTTGCTATAATGATCACTTAAGTCTGATGACATTTAAAGTACCAGTGCCAAATGCCAAAATTCTGTAGCTTTGAATTTCATGTGTCTTAACACTCTGCTAGTTGCGTGTGATCTGAGAGATCTACAGTACTAGAGTGCACTTGGGCCTGCAGGGCTCCCTCCCCATTTATATTCCTACCTCGTGCATAGCAACATTCAGGAGTTCTTTGATCTTCATGGGGTGAGTCAGCTGGCTGCTACGGCCCTATGTATCTTACAGATATGTTGCAACAAAATTTGTCAGTATGAAATGTTTTTTGTTTTGCTGTCATCCAAGTCATTTATTGATTAGGTACCTACTGTATTCAAATTATAGTGCTAGTTACTTTTGGTTTAAAAGTAAGTTGCTTAGGCAAAATTGTTCTAGACCGATATATATTATTTGCCAAAAGGCTGATAAAGTAAATGGCAAATTTCTTGCTCATTTTATATAGTTTATAGAGTGTTTTTTTTGGGGGGGGGGGGGGTTTCTGAGTAATTTTCTAAATATACTGTATGAGCTGAGATGTAATGGGAACCAAGTTTAGCATCTGGGAAAAAGACAAACAAACTCACACAATGTGTGGCTTTCCCCCCAGAACTTGGCCACTGTAAGGGCATGTATTTTTTGAGCTCCGAATGCAAATTGGATCCGACTTCTAGCGGGAGAAGTGTCTGACTTTTTCAGACCAACCGGAATCCGTTTATTAGTATAATAGTTGCACAGTGTGATAGAAAGTCACCCAGTGTCACCCAAAAGTCTCATGATTGAAGAAACACTGGGTGCATTATGTGTAACTGGCACTATGCAGGGGACATTATGTGTAATTGGCATTACTGGGGGCATTATGTGTATCTGGTACTTTTCCGGGGCATTATGTGTATCTGTCACTATACTGGGGCATTGTGTGTAACGGCACTATACTGAAGACATTATGTGAATCTGGCACTATGCTGCAGCATTGTGTTTCACTGGTCCTATACTGGGGCATTAGGTGTATCTGGCACTATACTGGGGCATTTTGTGTATCTGGTACTATACTGCGCTGGTAAATCTTACTGAATCCTGCTGGGGGCAGTATGTGTAAGTAGCTATTACTGTGGCCATTTTCTATAAGATACACCACTGTGGGCTTTATGTAAAGCTGCTAATTGTGTGTGTGTAGAGCGGTGTGTGATAATATATACATTTATATATTTTACATAAAATATAGGTGCAAGGCCACGCTTCAAAAAATTTCGCTCAGCGTGCTAGTAGGCCCTGAAAATAATAGGATTTGAATTACCTACCGGTAAATCCTTTTCTATTAGTCCATAGGGGATACTGGGAATCCATTTAGTACCATGGGGTATAGACGGTACTAAATGGGCACTCCCAAGAATTTGATAGTGTGCTCTGGCTTATCCCTCCATGCCCCTCCTACCATACCTAGTCCAGGAAACTGTGCCGGAGGAGACGGACATACTTTGAGAGAAATATGGATAAGCAAAGTGGTGAGATTACGAACCAGCACACACAGAACAATAGGAAAGCCATGCTAACCAAACCTGAAACATGAACAGCAACAGCTGAACCAACCAGAATACTTAATTAAGTAACAGTGCAGGAAGAGCGAAGGACCGGGCGAGCGTCCAGTATCCCCTATGGACTACGAGAAAAAGATTTACTGGTAGGTAATTAAAATCTTATTTTCTCTTACGTCCTTGGGGATACTGGGAATCCATTTAGTACCATGGGGAAGTTCCAAAGCTCCCAAACTGGGTGGGAGAGTGCTGAGGTTCCTGCAGAACTGATTGACCAAACTGAAAGTCCTCACAGGCCAAAGTATCGAACTTGTAAAACTTTGCAAACGTGTTTGAACCTGACCAAGTAGCTTCTCGGCAGAGCTGTAAAGCCGAGACACCCCTGGTAGCCGCCCAAGAAGAACCCACCGACCTAGTAGAGTGGGCCTGTACAGATTTTGGAACCCGCAATCCTACCATGGAATAAGCATGCTGGATAGTGAGCCTGATCCAGCATGCAAAAGACTGCTTTGAAGCAGGACACCCAATTTTATTAGGATCATAGAGAACGAACAGCGGATTTCCTGTGACGAGCTGTCCTTCTTACGTACACCTTCAAAGCGCTCATAACATCCAAAGACTTTGAAGTGGCAGAGGTGTCCGTAACAGCCGGAACCACAATAGGTTTGTCGATGTGAAACGCGGACACCACCTTAGGAAGAAATTGCTGATGAGTTCAGCTCTGTCCTCATGGAAAATTAAGTAGGGGCTCTTGTGAGACAACGCCCCTAGCTTCAACACACATCTTGCTGAAGACAAGGCTAACAGTGTAACGGTCTTCCACGTAAGGTTCTTTACGTCAACCTCCTGTAATGGTTCAAACCAGCCCGATTGGAGGAACTGCAGCACAAAATTGAGATCCCAAAGTGCATGGGAGGCACAAAGGGAGGGTGGATGTGCAGAACACCTTTCAAGATCGTCTGGACCTCAGGGAGAGAAGCCAATTGTTTCTGAAAGTAAATCGACAAGGCCAAAATCTGGACTTTAATGGAGCCTAGGCGTAGGCCCACATCCACTCCCAACTGCAGAAAAAGCAGGAGATGTCCCAGATGAAATTCCACCACAGAGCATTGTCTGCTCTCACACCAAGAGACATACTTCTTCCATATATGGTGGTAATGTTAATACGTTAGCCCCTTCCTGGCTTGGATCATAGTCGGAATGACCTTGTCAGGAATCCCTCTCCTGGCTAGAATCAGCCATTCAACTTCCATGCCGTTAAACAAAGCCGCGGTAAGTCTTGATAGACGAACAGGCCCTGTTGCAGAAGATCCTCGCGAAGAGGTAGAGGCCACGGGTCTTCGATCAGCATCTCGAGAAGATCCGCGTACCAGGCTCTTTGAGGCGAGTCCGGAGCAATGAGGATTGCTTGAACCTTTTCCCTTTTTATTCTCTTTAGAATTCTTGGGATCAGAGGAAGTGGAGGAAACACGTACACCAGCTGGTAGACCCACGGAGTTGTCAGGGCGTCTACCACCACTGCTTGTGGGTCTCTTGACCTGGAACAATACCGCTTGAGCTTCTTGTTGAATCGAGAGGCCATCATATCGATCTGTGGATATCCCCACCGATGTGTCAACCACCGGAACACCTCTGGGTAGAGGCCCCACTCCCCCGGGTGCAGGTCATGTCTGCTGAGGAAGTCTGCTTCCCAGTTGTCTACTCCTGGAATGAAGACCGCTGACAATGCCACAGCGTGTTTTTCCACCTAGAGGACAATTCTTGACACCTCTGACATTGCTGCTCTGCTTTTTTTCCCCGCCTTGTCGGTTTATGTATGTTACCGTCATTTCATTGTCCAACAGGACTTGAATGGCCTTATTCCGAAGTAGAGATGAGGCATGCAGAAGGGCGTTGTAAATTGCCCTGAGTTCCAAGATGTTTATTGGAAGGACGACTTCTCGACTTGACCATCTTCCTTGAAACTGCAACTCCTGGGTGACTGCTCCCCAACCTCTGAGGCTTGCGTCTGTGGTTAGCAGAATCCAATTCTGAATCCCGAACCTCCAACCCTCGACAAGGTGAGAAGTCTGTAGCCACCACAGAAGTGATATTCTGGCTCTTGGTGACAGACAGATCCTCTGGTGCATATGAAGATGCGATCCGGACCATTTGTCCAACAGATCCAGCTGGAAGGGCCTCGCATTAAACCTTCTGTACTGAAGCATCTCGTAAGAGGCCACCATTTTCCTCAGAAGGCAAATGCACCGATGCACCAAGATCCAGGTTGGTGCCGTGGAGAAACCAAATGGCAGGGCCTGGAACTGATAGTGACAGTCCTGCAGTGCAAACTGTAGATAAGCGGAATGTGAAGGTACGCATCCTTGATATCCAGAGAAACTAGGAATTGCCCCTCCCCCTAGACCTAAGATCACCACTCTCAATGACTCCATCTTGAATTTGAACAATCGTAAGTACGGGTTCAATGACTTGAGGTTCAAAATCGGTCTTACCGAACCATACGGTTTCGGTACTACAAACAGGTTGGAATAATATCCCTTGTTTTGCAGATGAGGTGGAACTGGAACAATGACCTGAGTCTGTACCAGTTTTTGAATGGTGTCCTGTAAGGTTATACTTGCCTCTTGCGAAACTGGTAAGCTTGATTTGAAGAATCTGTGAGGTGGGAGCTCCTGAAACTCCAGTCTGTAGCCCTCGGAAATAAGATCTATGACCCAGGGATCCTGGCATGAACCTGTCCAGATGTGACTGAAAAATTTTAGTCGTGCTCCCACATGCGAGTATTCCATGCATCGCGGTCCACCGTCATGCTTAAGGCTTTGAGGAAGCAGAGCCTGAGCTCTGTTCCTGAGAACCGGCAGTTGCTGGTTTGTGTGGTTTACCTCTAGCGTCCCTGGTGGCTGTAGAAGAACCTCTGGTTTTGCCCTTAAACTTGGCAGTCCAAAAGAACTGTAGATTAGTTCCTGTGTAGGCCTTCCTGTCTGGGAGAGCTGCAGAAGTAAGATTTGTGGATTTACCCACAGTAGCTTTGGATATGCATTTGTTTAGTTAATCTCCAAATAAGGCCTCGCCTGTGAAGGGTAGGCCTTCCACACCTTTCCAGGAGTCCGCGTCAGCAGTCCACTGGCATAGCCATAAGCCTCTGCATGCTGAAACTACCATAGCAGTGGTGCGTGCATTAAGCAAACCTATTACTTTTATGGCTTCCACCATAAAGTTCGCAGAGTCCTGTATATGTTGCAGGAGTAAAATAATCTTCCCCTGAGGCAAGGTATATAACCCCTCAAGTAGGTTACCCGACCATTTGGCGATGGCCTTAGTAATCCACCCACATGCTATAGTGGGTCTCTGAGCCACCCCAGCATCTGTATATAAAGATTTGAGTGTAGTCCCAATTCTACGATAAGCCGTGTCTTTTACTGAGGCTGCACCCGGGACAGGCAATATAATTTTTTCGTGACAGTCTGGATACTGATGCATCCACTATTGGTGGATTTTCCCATTTTTTCCTATCCTCAGGAGGAAACAGAAAAGACAATAGCAACCTTTTAGTGATTAGAAATTTCCTATCAGGAATAACCCACGGTTCTTCAAACAGGGTATTTAGTTCCTTTGACACAGGAAAAGTGGCTGAGGATTTCTTTTTATATTAGAATTAAGATTCCTCAGTCTCCTCTGTCACCTTATCAGGGATATACAGAACTTCTCTGATAGCCTCTATGAGAGCCTCTATTCCCTGTGACAGAGTAGCCTCCCCCACCTCTGAGTCCACCTCCCCCTCCTCCATGTCTGACCCTTCATCATCAGAGTCAGACTGCAGGATATGGGCCAAAGTACGTTTTTGCGGACAAATGGCAGGGGACTGAGATGCTGGTTTGGGTACTGAGTCTCTTTTCATAAACTCAGTCATCGATTGTCTTAAGTATTGTGTCTCTTTCTCATTGCGGGACAATTTAGTAGAAATATTGGAAATTATTCCCCTAATGGAGTCCAGCCAAGCTGGCTCTGCCCTGCTAGCCTGAGAAAGTACACTACAATGAGAACACAGTATTTAACCGCCTGGAGAAGAGGAACACTGTGCCTTACATGAAACACATTCTTTGTCTGACATACTGTGACAGTGACAGCACACACACACACACACACACACACACACACACACACACACACACACACACATTTAAGTTATTTAAGCAAGGAAGTAGTCTGTGACTGATTAAAACATTTAAAGATTAATAAGTCACCAGGTCCCGATGGTATTCACCCAAGGGTTCTAATGGAGCTTCACTCTGAACTTGCAAAACCGCTATTTTTGATCTTTAAGGATTCAGTAATATCAGGTATGGTTCCCAAAGACTGGCGTATAGCGGAAGTAGTGCCTATATTCAAAAAGTGAAGTAAAGCTGAACCAGGTAATTATAGACCAGTTAGTCTTACATCTATAGTGGGGAAAGTATTGGAAGGTATTCTAAGAGATAGTATTCAGAAGTTCCTTGAAGTCAATAAGGTCATTAAAAGGAATCAACATGGGTTTATGAAGGACAGATCCTGTCAAACCAATTTACTTGGCTTTTATGAAACAGTAAGCGCAAACCTAGATCAGGGTAAAGAGGTGGATGTAATCTTTTTAGATTTTGCCAAAGCATTCGACACTGTACCACACATGAGACTTATCTACAAGCTACAAGAATCAGGGCTAGGAAGCACAATATGCACTTGGGTCAAAAACTGGTTAGATAATAGGGAGCATCGCGTTGTGGTTAATGGATCTTTTTCAACTTGGACTAAAGTGCTAAGTGGTGTGCCGCAAGGCTCAGTATTAGGACCGCTATTGTTCAATATTTTCATTAACGACCTAACAGAAGGTCTAGAGAGCATTGTGTCAATTTTTGCAGATGATACCAAATTGTGTAAAGTTATAAATGCGGAGGGGGATGCTGAGTCGCTTCAGAACGACTTAGTTAAATTAGAAGCTTGGGCAGCGAAATGGAGAATGCACTTCAATACAGACAAGTGTAAGGTAATGCACTGTGGTAATAAGAACAAAAATAACACCTACCTACTAAATGGGGTAAAATTAGAGTATTCTGTACTGGAAAAGGACTTAGGTGTCCTCATAGATAGCAAACTAAGCAGTAGTACCCAAAGTAGGACTGCAGCAAAGAAGGCTAATAAGATATTAGCATGCATAAAACGGGGAATTGATGCTAGGGACGAGAGTATACTCCCGTTATATAAATCACTTGTGAGGCCACACCTTGAATACTGTGTACAATTCTGGGCACCTTACTACAAAAAGGATATCCTGGAGCTAGAAAAGGTTCAAAGGTGGGCGACCAAACTAATTAAGGGTATGGAGACGCTGGAATACGAGGAAAGGCTTGCAAGACCAGGCATGTTTACACTGGAAAAGAGGAGATTAAGAGGGGACATGATCAACATTTAAAAATATATAAGGGGACAATATACAGATCTTGCGCAGGACCTGTTTTTGGTTAGATCAACACAGAGAACTCGTGGACACTCGCTCAGGTTAGAGGAGAGGAGATTCTGCCCAATACGGCGTAAAGGCTTTTTTACGGTAAGGACGATACGTGTTTGGAATTCCCTGCCTGAGGGAGTTGTAATGGCCGACTCAGTCAACACCTTTAAGAATGGGTAAGATAAATTCCTAATGGATAAGGATATCCAGGGTTACGGGGCATAGTCACGCACTATGGTTATTATAAAAAAGAGGGGTTAAACGTAACGGCAGTCATCAACTACAGTCAAAATTTTATACAAAATAATCATGCATAGGAGACCACAAATAGGTTGAACTCGATGGACAATTGCCTTTTTTTCAACCTTAGATACTATGTTACGATGTTACACACACACACACACACACACACACACACACACACACACACACACACAGGTTAAATGCACAATTAATTAACACACAAATAGCCCTTTCATGGAGACACAGAGATAGTATGGAGCCAGCACACGGCCCCCTTACTGCTAATGCCAACCTTAGCCGGGTTGCAGACTAAGTACCTAGATTAGGGACTCAGTACATTAATAATCTCTCCCCCCTGCTATGACCCCCTAGTACCGCTGAGTTATCCGGAGGAGCTGCGTGTCCCTTTCAGGCAGAGGGAAAATGAGCTGCTGGATCCGCTCATAGTGAAGCCACGCCCCTTCAATGGCGTGCGGTCTTCCCGCTCTTTTTCTACTGGCTGAGGTAATTTTGTGCCTAAAATGGAGTCAGCCCCCTTTTAAGTCTGTAATGTCAGTCTGGGTACTGTGTACACATATAGTGTACTGAGACTGCCCCCTTATAAGCCGTGCGTCTGCACTGTGTACTGAGTCTGGAGACCCAGCCGCCCCATGTAAAAGCCGTGCATCTCTGTACCCTCATGCCGACATAATGGCCGGCGACTCGCTAACCGGGACGCCGGCTTAGTACTCACCACTCTTCTTTCTTCTGGCTCTGTTAGGGGTGGCGGCGTGCTTCGGGAATGTACGCTCACCGTGGTGGGGCTTGCAAATAGTTCCCTCAGCAGCTAGTGTCCAGTCAGCGGAGAACGTGACCATTAACCCTTCAAGAGGTTGGGCTGTTCCCCCCCCTAAGTCCCACAAAGCAGGCAGGCTGGTGCCATCCAGTCCTGCCTGAAAATAACAGACAGATAAATAAATGCAGAAAACTCTTCTGGAGCTTCCAGCGACATGACCGGCTACTCCGGGCACATTTTCTAAACTGGGTCTGGTAGGAGAGGCATGGAGGGAGGAGCCAGCGCGCACTATCAAATTCTTGGAGTGCCCGGGGTCCTAGTGGACCCGTCTATACCCCATGGTACTAAATGGATTCCCAGTATCCCTAAGGACGTAAGAGAAAATGGGTTACTTTACAAAATATTTTCTAAAAAGGGTGAGTTAGCCGTTTAGGATTTATACTAGAGCAAATAAACTGTAAGAGAAACTACAGTAGGTGCACACATGTTCCCCCTTTCACTGTTGGTTACACTATAGACAGAGAAAAGTATGTGTAGAAAGTGTTTGGGAATTGTCAAGTACAATGAAATGTGATGCTCTGTTAGTAACATATGAGGAGTTAACGTGATAAATGAATCATATAAGATAACAAGTAATTATATATATATATATATATATATATATATATATGAGATAAACTATAACAAATTTCTTTCACTCTTTACTGTCCAACAGAGACTTATTCGCAGAGCACGGCTAAATCGTCAAAAGAGAGACTGGATAATTGACACCTTTACACTTCAAGAAGAGCTACCTGACCCTTACCCAAGGCTGGTTGGCACGGTGAGCTCTCAGAAAATAAATATTTCCATTTTCTCACTTTCTGTATAATACTGAATAATTCATGGCTTTACGGGTTGTTTATGGCTCAAATTAATCATGTGCATCTATGGAGATTGATATACTGTATTCTTTATTAAATGTGGCAATATTGTGTTTGTAAAGCTTTTCATTACTTTTCTTAGAGTGCAACTAACAATGCAACATGTAGGCTTAAACAGATCCTACTAAAAGTAAAGGATGAAACCCAAAGACTGACGGTTCTGGGACAGTGCAAAATTGAATTCAGTTTGTAAAGTGAAAATAAATGTGCCCACTCTGATCAGCAAGGAATTACCTTACCCATGCACCACTGTATGTCATAGTTACATAAAGACACAATTACAGATGGAGATGTGTCAGTTTCAGTGGCTCAGAGAGGAGGGGTGGTACAGGTACTATTTACTGTACATTGTGGGCAGGGACCAGTGGTGTATCTAGGGGTCCGAGCACCCCTAGCGAAAGTAAAGGACCAGTGTTCCACCCATATTTGAATTAGGAAAGGCATGTGTGCCAAAAAAGGGACATGGTCGTGTGGGGAAGGGTGTGGTCATACAATAGTAACCCCAATTCAAATTATACCGCACAGTAGTGCCCCTTACTCACATTACAACGCATAGTAGTGTCCCTTATTCAAATTACACCATACATGGTGTCTCTTCTAAACATTACACCACACAGTATTGTGCCTTATTCACATTACACCAAATAGTATGGTGCCTTATTCACGTTAGACCACACAGTAGTGCCCCTTATTACACTATGCTACACAGTAGTATGATAACAAGAGAAAGAATACTCTTTTTGCTGGTGCACTCTTTGGACCTAATTTAGATTTGATCACTGTTGTGTGAAATCGCAGCAGCCGATTATCAAATGACTGCGCATGCATATGCACTGTAATGCGCAGGCATGAGCCCAAACAAGGACAGCATGGTTCAAAAATTTTGATTGCTTGGTGAAGACAAGGTGATTGACAGGAAGCGGACATTTGTGGGTGGCAACTACCCATTTTTGGGGGAGTATCGGGTAAAACGCAGGCATTCCCAAGCATTTCCAGGGAGGGTGTGTGACATCGGCACCGACCCTGATCAGCCTGTTTCTATCGCACTGGAGGAGTAAGTCCACAGACTGCACAGACTGGAAAAATCATTAGATGGTGAGTTAGTTACAAACGGATTTGCAGCTGTCCGCTGTCTGGCAAAGTTTTTGCACTGCGTACGCCTGAGCCGTAACTAGGTGTGGGCGGATGGTGCTTAGCACACAGCGCATTTGCGCTGTGGATGCACCATCCACCCCAATTGACAACAGCCAACTGCTCAAGTCTCCCTGTTTGTGGTACACTGCTCACACTGTACTGTACTACCGGCAACTGACAGCCTGCCCCCCGTGCAGGGAGCGCTTACTGCCGATCACCGTGAAGCCTCCAGTCCTACGTTAAAAAGTCTGTCTTCTCAGCATGCTGCCCCATGTCCTGTTCTAACCGGCTCTTCACACAGATACATTACTGGGAGGAGGCGGACTATGCTGAGCCTGCTGGGACATCCCCGCCTCCTCCCAGTAATGCCTCTGTGTGAAGAGCCGGTTAGGACAGGACATGGGGCAGCACGCTGAGGAGACAGACTTTTTAACGTAGGACTGAAGGCTCCATGGTGATCGGCGGTAAGCGCTCCCCCTCCCCAGCACCTAAGTCATGTTTGGGAGGGCATGCTGCCCCCTTGCCCCCATTATTCCGATGCCTGGTTACCAGACAGAATATGGGGTTAGAAGAGGCCAGCCCCGTGAGCGCGAATCTCTCTTCTCCCAGCTCTGAACATATTGCAGGCGCAGCCCCATGGGAGAAGACTCGGTGACCGCACCACTGTGTTCCGGTACCTTCAGTAGGGTATATACACTGGAGTATGTACAAGGGCAATGTGTGGATGTCAATGGAAGGGGGTGGGGGATATCGGCCACTGAACACGTACACTGGTAGTACAGATGTAAAATGCATCCACTTTACCACATCACATATAAGAGGTGTTAATATTTACTGTATACTTCAACAAGTACTTGTGTCCCCAGATTCAAAATTCTGATACCTGTAATACATATTACATTATACATATAAAGCCCCTCTTGTGTTGATCTGTGTGATGTTTTACCTAATGTACATCTAATGTAATGCACAGTGGTTAGCATTGCTGTGTCACATCACTTGGGTTAATGATTACATTCCTGACTAGGGTTCTATCTGAGTAGAGTTTGTGTGTGCTCTCCATGTTTTTGTGGGGTTCCTGCAGGTGCTGCGGTATATTCCCAGTAGTACATACTGGTAGAGTAACTATATGCTACTTACTGCTGCTATTCTGTAATCTGTACATCGCTGAATGTTTCTGTCAACTATAATTAATAGTACTTATTCAGCCTAATTTTAAGATATTTGTATATTATTTTTATTATCTTTATGCTATTTCTAGTTTTATTTTTGTATATTTTATTTACTTTTTACATTTAAGTTTATTGTGTGTTTAAACATTGATAACTGCTGCTCGGGCATACTTTAGTTTAAATGCTGCCTCACAACGTTGCACTTCATTATGTAACCTAATGCCTGTACTGATGGCTGGATGGTGCACTTGACGCTATCCTCCTTGGCTGATGGCGCGATCAGTCTCTAAGTCTCCTGATCAGGGTCGTAACTAGGTGTGGACATATGGTGCTTAGCACACAGTGTATTTGCGCTGTGGATGCACCATACGTGCCGTTTGACAACTGCCAGCTGCAGCGCTGCCCGCTATAACAGTAGTGTTGCGTCCAGCACCTCTGCCGGACACACAGCTGCTGATGTGCATTATAGCCGGCAGCGCTGCTTGGTCTGCCCCGCTCCTTACCTCTTGTGCAGCAGCGTCCCTGCACCAGACCTGGCCGGAGCCGGGCAGGGGATGCTGGGAGCTGACCAGGGGATGCAGGGAGCAGCTGCCATTGTCACATAGGTAGATAAGGTGTGTGTTTTTGTGTGTATGTGTGTCCCATGTGCACCACCCCTCTCTTTCTGTCTCCTCATCACTTTCTCTCTGTCTCTCTTCCTGCCACCTTTATTTCTCTCCCTCCCAACCATATCTCTCTCTCCCTTCCCTCCACCCCCCCTCTCTCTCACTCTCTCTCTCTCTCTCTCTCTCTCTCTCTCTCTCTCTCGTGACTCTACCTCCCGTAATGTGTAAAAGGACACTCTACCTGCCATAATGTGTAAAAGGACACTCTACCTGCCGTAATGTGTAAAAGGGGGCTCTACCTGCCGTAATGTGTGATAGGGGCTCTACCTGCCGTAATGTGTAAAATGGCGCTCTATCTGGCGTAAAGTGTAAAAGGGGCTCTACCTGGTGTGATGTGTGTAAGTTGTGCTACTGTGTGACATAATTTAAATAATGGAGACTACTGTGCAGCATAATATGAATTGGTATTATTTTTTACTACACCCCTTCCCCATGAAGCCACTCCCTATATTTTGTCATGCGCCTATTTTAAATGTTGGGGTAGGGGGGCGCTGATGCTGTTTCTTGCACACAGCGCTAACATTTCCAGTTACGGCACTGGCGTATGCATGCATTCGCACACTTGAATGGGGTGGGTTTTTACTCTCTATGGGTGGCGACTATCTGATTGCAGACATCTGCAAATTTGCAAATCATGTCAGAATTAGGCCCTTTATTCAATAAAACTTAACTTTTAATCAGGGCTGATTCTAGCCAATTTGGCTCCCAGTTACAGGGGGCGTAGCCTCGTTAAAATGGGCGTGGCCTCATCTGAAAAGACTACCTTACACCCTAGTTTTTGACCCTGCACCAACAGATCACAGCCACTACAGGGGAAAAAAAATTCCACCATATTAAGCCCCCACACAATAATGCCCCCTGCACCATATTATGCCACACACCGCACGCAATGCCCTTGCTACAGTAAATCCCCATTTTACACATTACAGCAGGCAAGAGTACCCATTTTACACATTATTGCAGGCAAGTGTCCCTATTTTACACATTACAGCAGGCAAGAGTCCCCATTTTACACATTACGGCAGGCAAGAACCCTATTTTACACATTACGGCAGGCAAGTGTCTCCAATTTACACATTACGGCAGGCAAGAGTCCCCATTTTACACATTACAGCAGACAAGAGTCCCGATTTTACACATTATGGCAGGCAAGTGTCCCCATTTTGCACATTACGACATTCAAGAGTCCCCATTTTACACATTACGGCAGGCAAGTGTCCCCATTTCACACATTACGGCAGGCATGTGTCCCCATTTTACACATTATAGCAGGCAGAGTCCCTTTCTACAAAGAGAGAGAGAGAAAAAGTTATACTTACGTTTGCAGAGGTCCTCTTGCATCCTGCCTCTCTGCCTCTCCCTCCTCATAGCTTTGCCGCCGTGTCCCGGGTGGCTCCCTCTCCTGGTCATCAGTACTCCGCTTGGGGGTGGAGTTTCGTGTAATGACACGTTTGCGTCATGATGTCATGACGCAAACGCGTCATTGCACGAAACTCCGCCCCGAGCGGAGTAGTATTGACGGAAGGAGGGGGAGCGCAAACTGAGTCACTTAGAGCCATGGTGGGTACCCCGTGCGAATGCACACCTCGCTCACCGCAAGAAACGGCTCTGCTTTTAATTATGTATAGTCTGACTCACGATTTACATAGGTAGCATAACATAGCAAAATATTGATAAAAACATTAGTAAAAGTGTTGGTTCCTGGAATGGAACAATATAATATTTAATGGTTATCGACTGTAATTTGATCCTTTAATTGGTATTATTGTAGTTAGTTGTCACACCAAATATATCTGTTGTTCACTTAAAAATAGTGACAATAACTGGTATAAAAAAATACCACGTAACGTAACTAATATTGACCACAAAATGCACAGAACGATAAAGGTGCAGTTACTCCACTAATAACACATAGTACCAGGGCCGGCTCCAGGCCTACTAGCACCCTGAGCGAGAAAATGTCAAAGTGCCCCCTCCCATACTCCTGGAAAGTGGGCGTGGCCTCCTTGGGAAGTGGACGGGACCTCATAACTTTATATTATCAAACTATAAATAAATATATTTTCACAACCCCTCTACGCACACAATTAGCAGCCTTACACATAACAGCCACAGTAGTGTTCCTTACACACAATGTCTCCCGTATAGTGCCAGCTACATATAATGTCTCCAGTATAGTGCCAGATACACATAATGTGCAGTGCCAGAAAGACATGACATGCCCCCCAGCAGTGCCAGATAGACATGACATGCCCCCAAGCAGTGCCAGCTACACGTGACATGCCCCCCAGAATTGCCAGATGCACATGACATGCCCCCCAGCAGTGCCAGCTACACATGACATGCCCCCCAGCAGTGCCAGATAGACATGACATGCCCCGCAGCAGTACCAGCTACACATGACATGCCCTCCAGCAGTGCCAGCTACACATGACATGCCCCCCAGCTACACGTGACATGCCCCCCAGCAGTGCCAGATGCACATGACATGCCCCCAGCAGTGCCAGATACACATGACATGCCCCCAGCAGTGCCAGATAGACATGACATGCCCCACAGCAGTACCAGCTACACATGACATGCCCTCCAGCAGTGCCAGCTACACATGACATGCCCCCCAGCAGTGCCAGATGCACATGACATGCCCCCAGCAGTGCCAGATGCACATGACATGCCCCCCAGCAGTGCCAGATAGACATGACATGCCCCCCAGCAGTGCCAGATAGAAATGACATGCCCCGCAGCAGTGCCAGCTACACTTGACATGCCCCCCAGCAGTGCCAGATGCACATAACATGCCCCCCAGCAGTGCCAGCTACACATGACATGCCCCCCAGCAGTGCCCGCTACACATGACATGCCCCCAGCAGTACCAGCTACACATGACATGCCCCCCAGCAGTGCCAGCTACACATGACATGCCCCCCCAGCAGTGCCAGATGCACATGACATGCCCCCCAGCAGTGCCAGATGCACATGACATGCCCCCCCAGCAGTGCCAGATGCACATGACATGCCCCCCAGCAGTGCCAGATACATTAATGCCCCCACAGTGCCAGATACATAAATGCCCACACAGTGCCAGGTACATAAATGCCCACACAGTGCCAGATATGCCCCCACAGTGCCAGATACATTAATGCCCCCCACAGTGCCAGATAAATGCCCCCACAGTGTCAGATAAATGCCCCCACAGTGCCAGCTACATTAATGCCCCCACAGTGCCAGAAATGCCCCCACAGTGCCAGATACATTAATGCCCCCACAGTGCCAGATACATTAATCCCCCCACAGTGCCAGATACATTAATCCCCCCACAGTGCCAGATACATTAATGCCCCCCACAGTGCCAGATACATTAATCCCCCCACAGTGCCAGATACATTAATGCCCCCACAGTGCCAGATACATTAATCCCCCACAGTGCCAGATACATTAATCCCCCCACAGTGCCAGATACATTAATGCCCCCCACAGTGCCAGATACATTAATCCCCCCACAGTGCCAGATACATTAAGGCCCCCCACAGTGCCAGATAAATGCCCCCACAGTGCCAGATACATTAATGCCCCCACAGTGCCAGAAATGCCCCCCACAGTGCCAGATACATTAATGCCCCCACAGTACCAGATAAATGCCCCCACAGCGCCAGATACATTAATGCCCCCACAGTGCCAAATATGCCCCCACAGTACCAGATACATTAATACCCCCCACAGTGCCAGATATGCCCCCACAGTCCCAGATAGATAAATGACCCCACAGTGCCAGATATGCCCCCACAGTGCCAGATACATTAATGCCCCCACAGTGCCATGAATGCCCCCACAGTGCCAGATACATTAATGCCCACACAGTGCCAGATACATTAATGACCCCCACAGTGCCAGATAAATGCCCCCACAGTGCCAGATAAATGCCCCCACAGTGCCACATATGCCCCAGAGTACCTGCTGTGCCTACTATGAGGGAGGGGGAGTGCTGCTGCAGATCTGTGCACGCTATCTCTGTGCGAGCCGGTGCCTGTAAGTGAACTGTGCACGCTGTGTGGCGCCGGTGTCTGACATCAGACGCCGGCGCCGCATAGCGCGCACAGATCACTTTACAGACAGGAGGCGGCGCATTCTTAAGGACAGGGCCGGCTCCAGGCTCCGACATGGCGGCTCCAGCGTGCGGCGCCCTTTAAGGGTGGCGCCCTGCGCGTCCGCTCGAGTCGAACATGCCTCAAGCCAGCCCTGCATAGTACATATCAATCATTTACCGAAGTAAATTAAGGAAACCATTATCCATTCCAATCAATCACAGGTGGGTACTGTGCTATTAGAGGTTAGGTGGAGAATACAACTGAGACATATTATGTACATTCACCTAATTAAAGATGCAGGTAGGTGTGAGTAACATCAGTACAACCATCACAGAAACTTTTTTAAGCCTAAACCAAATTGGAATATTTAAAAATATGTGTAATAAAGCATGGTATAAGTACCCAATAAATAATCCCAGTGTGGGTTACTATTTGTATCATTGTAACACCAAGGAGTTTGCGTGATGAAAGTAATATATAAAGTAGAAAGGAAGTGCTCCTTTGCAAATAATCTACAGTATAAAGTATAATTTACATAAAAGTAATGTGGAGTACCCCTTATAAACAGCCACTGCTACTGGTGCCGGTGTCCAGTATCGCTCTTCACCACTGTGAAGAAAATAAAAAGAAACTACAGTTCCCTACGGCCGTTGCTGCCGGAAGCTCCCGGCAGCAATGTTCACTGGGAGTTGTAGTTTATTTTGAGTTTTTTTCACAGTAGTGAAGAGCGGTGTCGGACACTGGCACCAGTAGCAGTGGCTGTTTTGTCGGTCTCTGGGCCAGACACTGGCCAGGGCAGCACACCACGCCAGGTACTGTCACTACTATTTAATTCTACCTCCTGTCCATGGGTGGCATCGCCAGACGGCGCCCCTCCTCAACTGGCGCCTCTGGCAAGTGCCATCCTGGCCAAGGGGTAGATATGCCCCTGGCAGGGACTGAGAAACGACTCTCTCCCCAGCTCAGCACATACTGCTGTGTGCTGGCATGTGGATAGAGACTGTAGCAGAAGCAATCAGTCCTCTCTCTTCCTGCATGATATGAGGGCGTGGGTAGGGGAGCAAACGCACCCCCCCAACCTGCCCTTGTGTGGGAGCATAGACGCTTTCCGGTCACACATAAAGTGTTATTTTGAATATTTTATAATGACATACCTCCCAACATAATTAAGTAGGAACCAGGGGCTCCTCCCCGGAAAGGGAGCTCTATGAGCTCCTGCTCAGTTATTTAACCAGTGGTTCTGGTTTACTAATATGTAGCAGGTACAGCTGGCTGTACTCAGTGTTATATGTACACTGGTGATGGAGCAGATCTTGGGCGGAGTGAGGTTTCATACAGCTCACTAGCCAGTGAGTGAATACTGCAGTGCTAGGATGCTGGAACAGCTTTATAGCAGACAATAACCAGGTCCCGCATAGGAGCTAAGCAGGAGACCTCTGTCTTCCACCATGTCACACTACACAGTCTCAAGATAGCTCCGCACATGGCCAGTAGAGATCTCGATGGTGATCTTGGGAAAGGGTATGAACAGGAAGACTGGAGTATGTGCAGTAGCACACTCCTCTTTCAACAAAATCTTGCTGCTAAATTGCTGAAATCTTAGCACATACCGCAACTCGCAGGTTTTTACATTTGGCCCTCCTGATATATATGGAGAAAACTTGTCTGAGCAGCTTAGAGAACAGATTGGTTGATACTGAGAAATTGATGCCTTGTGAAACAGTAGAGTAAAAGCAGAAAGTTCATTAATATTCAAGAAAGGAACCAGCAACATGCACCATGTAATCATAAAGTACTATCAGGGAGATGAACCATATCAAGCAGTGTAAAGAGTTGACAAGTAGAAGAAGTTGCCAATAGCAACCAATTAACTGAAGTAGCGTTGGTCAAGTAAATTCTATAAAATGATAGGCACTGTAGGAGAGGATTGGTTGTGCAATTCTCCACTCTTTACACTGCTAGATACATTTTCCCTATAGGCCTTATTCAGCATTAGGTGTAAAAGTAAAAGAAAGACCAACTTGACTTGGAATAATCCATGTACTACATAAGGGTTTCATAAACTTGGTACTCATGGCACCCTACCAGTTCAGGTGTGAAGGTTATCCATGTTTGGCCACAGTAATAATCAAGTTGACTGAGATAGTAATTAAATAACCTGTGCTTAAGCATGTATATCCTTAAAATCCCAACTGTCTTGGTGCCTTGAGGCTTGAGGACAGTGTATGGGAACCCTTGAACTAAAGCAAGAAGCAGAGTCATAGGGGGGAATTCAGTAGTTGGTGAATGGATTCGGCCGGCAAAATTAGCATGACTTCCGCCACACTTTACCTTATAGGTTGCTGGTGTTTAAACGCCATGGAGTTTGCCCCTTCACCCACAATTGAATTCCCCCCATAGATGCTCCATAGCTGTAACAATGCCAAATCTCCAGCATCATCACTTGATAAAGTTAATTAAAAAATCAACTTTTTAACTCGAATAATTAAGTCTTATGTGGAGAGTTGCCTTATGATAACCACACACATTAAAATATTTATGCTTTCCATCAAATTATTACATTGGTAATTGCAAAAGTTGTCTTTCATTGTCGCCACACACAATATGTATATTTGTTACAATTGTTATTTGTTACAATTTTGTTATTTGTAAAAATTCTAAGTAATCCATATGAATACAAATGTGGGATTCTTAGATCTACTGATTGCATTGATCAATCATGTAAAATAATGCAATTAGAGCACACATGCTACAATGTAATCTTATTCAGAGACATGTCCAACTTATCTATATGAAATTGTATAGAATCAGCTGTTATGTTTCCAATCAGATTGGATTTATTTTTCCATACCGTCAAGGTCCATGTGGGATTTTCCCTGTATGGATATACTCACAGGAAACAACCTATGGGGGTAATTCAGACCTGATCGATGGGCTGCTAACTTTGCTGTCCTGCGTTCAGACAGTCGCCGCCCAAGGGGGGTGTAAATTTGTAAATCCTACAGAGTGATGAGAACAAGCTGATCGGGGCCGGAGCTGACGTCACACACCCTCCCTGAAAACTCTTGGAAATGCCTGCGTTTTCCCTGACACTCCCAGTAGACGGTCCAATACCACCATCAAACGGCCTTTTCATGTCACTCACTTTGCGAACGCCCGTGTGTATAAAATTTTCACGCCATCCTGTCGCTGACCAGCGATGCCCATTGTTGCTGTCCAACGTGCATGCGCATTGCTGTGCATATGCATGCACAGTTTGTTGCTGATCACCTGCTGTGTGAAAACGCACAACAGCAATCAGATCTGAATCGCCTGAATATGTTCAAAGTGCAACAGCTGGATTATTTCATACAGGGAAATGCAGTACTCAGAAGGCAACAACAGCAGGCGTCAAAGTTCAGTCACAACAATGGGTAAAAGTATAAATGTCCAAATACAGTAGCTTAAAGATTGTGTATTGGAATACCACAGTCTGAAAACACTGGATAAGAAACAAGTACAGGAAATAATGTTCAGGAGATTATTACTTAGAAGACAGAATCATTTATCACTGTGGTTGAAGAACACTGATGAATGAATATTTGATAATGCTGGTTTAAGAGCACTGAAGAATGAATACTTGATAACTGTGGCTGAAGAACACTGAGAATGAATATTTGATAACTGTTGTTGAAGAACACTGAAGAATGAACACTTGATAACTGTGGCTGAAGAACACTGATTAGCAGTGTGTGGATTGAATTGGCAAGTGAATGTTTTAGGCAGTAAAACTAACAGATAACAAATCCAGGTAGTTGTAGGTAATAATGACAATGATACAGTTCCAAATAGAAAGTTAATTGCAGGATGCAGTAAGTGATTATTGGTAGCAAGGTGAAGTCCAGACAATCTAGTATGAAGACAAATGAGCAAAGTCCCAAATAGCAAATATACTGTATGCAGTTGTTAGCAGCATACTGGAGGTAATTACTAATGGCAAGGTAAAGTCCAGGCAAACGGATATGGGGTAAATCAGACCTGATCGTAGCAGCAAATTTGTTAGCAATTGGGCAAAACCATGTGGGTCATTCCAACCCGATCGCTCGCTGCAGTTTATCGCAGCACAGCGATCGGGTCGGAACTGCGCATGCGCCGGCGCATGCCAGACAGCCGAAGGCCGTCACTGCCTAGCGATCGCCTCTGAGGCAGAGGCAGTCGCTGGGCAGGAGGGGGCTGGATGGCGGCATTAAGCCGCCGTTTAGGGGGCGCGTTCCGGCCAACGCAGGAGTGGCCAGACCGTTGGGGGGGGCGGGCTGCGGCGGATGCATGACATCACACGCAGGCGCTTGCGACCCAGGGCAGCGAAGAGGTTCTCCCGGCAGCCGCAGGAGCTGTGCTGGCTGGGAATAACTCCTGAGATCAGAGCCTGGCGGAACCCGCTCAGCAAAGGGATGCAGTGCAGGGAGGCGCATGCACTGCTCTGCATTCCTTTGATGTGTGCAGTTGCTGCCGTCTGCGCCTATCACGGTACGTGCATACCGGCTCTTCAAGTCCCCACTCCCACGCCGCTGATGTAATCTCCTCCCGTCCTGATGTAATCTCCTCCCACGCCGTTGATGTAATCTCCTCCTGCAGTGGCGCTAGCAGTGGGAGGTGTGTGGGCGGGACTGACGGACAAAGGACGGCTTCGGGAGCAGAGAGCTGCAGTGACTACTGTACTTGACTGCAGTACTGCCAGGAGCCACTAGATGCCCCCATATCCATGGAGCCATCTCATCACCTACCAGGACTGAGGAACAATAGAGAGACTGCCCGGGAGGTTGTGTCTTTCAAAGGAACTAAGTGAGTATTTTGTATGTTTGATTATCTATCTATCTATCTATCTATCTATCTATCTATCTATCTATCTATCTATCTATCTGTCTGTCTGTCTATGTGTCTGTCTGGGTTTTTTTCACTCTGTCTCTCTTTGTTGAAGGGGTCTCTGCCTGCTATAATGTGTAAAATGGGGACACTGTCTGCTATAATGTGTAAAATGGGGACTCTTGCCTACCGTAATGTGTAAAATGGGGACACCTGCCTGCCGTAATGCGTAAAATGGGGACACCTGTCTGCCGTAATGTGTAAAATGGGGACACCTGCCTGCCGTAATGCGTAATATGGGGACACCTGCCTGTCGTAATGTGTAAAATGGGGACTCATGCCTGCCGTAATGTATAAAATGGGGACACCTGCCTGCCGTAATGTGTAAAATGGGGACACTTGCCTGCTATAATGTGTAAAATGGGGACTCTTGCCTGCCGTAATGTATAAAATGGGGACACGTGCCTGCCGTAATGTGTAAAATGGGGACACTTGCCTGCCGTAATGTGTAAAGTGGGGACTCTTGCCTGCCGTAATGTGTAAAATGGGGACTCTTGCCTGCCGTAATGTGTAAAATGGGGACTCTTGCCTGCCGTAATGTGTAAAGTGGGGACTCTTGCCTGCCGTAATGTGTAAAATGGGGACTCTTACCTGCCGTAAAGTGTAAAATGACAGTCGGAGTACCGACAGCGGTGAATCGAGTTCCCTCTGTGCGCTATGCGCGGTGTAAATGTGAACAAGATTGTGCTACTGTATGGAGTAATTTGAATTGGTACTATTGTGTGACCACGCCCCACCTGTTTTTTTGCGGCGTGAGACTTCATACTGCATTGTCTCTTTATTAAGTATGGGAGAGAGGGCGCAAATTTATAGTTTGCAGGAGGGCGCCGAACACCCTTGCACCGGCCCTGCCTGAGATGCAAAAGCATCGCCGCTGTGCGATACTTTTGCATTTCTGCAGGAAGGGGGTGGGATGTGGCGGCACTGACATGCGGGGCGGACTAGCCCTGTGCTGGGCGTCCCCCCACATGTCTAAGTGCCTGATCGTAGCTATGCTAAATTTAGCACAGCTACGATCAACTCGGAATGACCCCCCATGTGCACTGCAGGTGGGAAAGATATAACATGTGCAGTGAGAGTTAGATTTGGGTGGGTTATTTTTGTTTCTGTGCAGAGTAAATACTGCTTGCTTAGTTGTTACACTGCAATTTAGATTTCAGTTTGAACACACCCCACCCAAATTTAACTCTCTCTGCACATGTTATATCTGCCCCCTCTGCAGTGCACATGGTTTTGCCCAGTTGCTATCAAAAAGCCTGCTGCTATCAACTTGGAATTACCCCCCATGGGTTTTGCCCACCTGCTAACAAATTTGCTGCTACGATCAGGTCTGAATTACCCCCATAGACTTGTGAGTAGGCAATG